>NW_028280878.1:570000-870000 GCF_059751285.1 Brachycentrus maculatus | reverse complement strand
TTCGACATCTCATCAAAGATGAAGAAGAATATGGAAGTCTTCTTCATCCTTGATGAGATGTCAAAAAAAAAATTATATGACAATAACTCCTGTAATTGGAGATAATCCAGATTTTGTGAACAAGTATTTGGACGCACTCAAAATGTTGTAAATCATATAATCATTTAAGAACATAACTAGATTACTCTGAAAAACACTGTAATGTAAAATATATCTGCGGAATCAAGCTGTCATAGAGTGGCCTCAATCCCAGAACCTCTGACTCAAAGTCCGCGACACTAACCACGGGACCACAACCCGAATTGTATACGATTTATCTTGTGATATATAAAAAAAATACATCATTATCTTTTTTTCACCCTCGTCCTCACCCAATGGTGAATAAAGCACTCCATTAAATGTTAAGTTGATGATAAATTATTGTTTTTAAAGGCAAAGTGAACATTATTACGCTTATATGTATGTATATATTCATACATATACATATATACATAATTTTTCCAATACGAATTCATATTTAAAACCCTTTTTACTTATAGCTTACGCTATTCATGTACTTACTTTAAAACCTTTACGTCTAATTAGCTTACGAAGCATTTGACCGTAAACCAATACCTTAAGAACCCTTAAGTATTTAAATGACTTTCGATAGAATTTCTACCTGTGTAGGTACTTTTTTCCACCGCTAAGCTACTGGGTGGCTAAATCCATTTACGACTTAACATTTTAGGTCCAAAATGCCTCCCTTAAAGGATCCAAATTGTCATCGCACCCTTTTAATTTTTAACACCTTTACAAAATATGATTATTTATATAAACTAATTTTATACAATTAAGGAGATTTTTCAGGAGTTGCGGGAAGAGAAATAATCGCCAGGTATGTATCAGGAGATGCATGGATGTGGAAGAGACGAATAATGTTTGCTAAGACAGTGTAGTTTGGCGTTCTATTTTCCATGCCTACCCCTGCGGCGAGTGGCGTGATGGTTAGTTAGTTAGTTTAAGGTTTTAAAGAAGGCAACAGGTTGGGGCCGAAACTTGTTGGTTTTTAATAATAAAAGTGAGTGGATCAAAGTTATTTTATTTCTCCAAATAATATATTACAATGATCCACAAATTTGAACTCTACATATTCAACAAAAATTTTTTTTCAATGATTAGTATTTTTTCATGTCCCAAAATGTATTTAAATATTCATGTGTATTCTTTCTTTTGTATTTATTTGTATTTTATTGTCAATAAAATCAAAGCCCAAACTAGAATGTTGTTCCGTATTTGGAACAGACCCAAAATCGAAGTTCCACCGACTGTTCTGTTTAGATAAATGATGTGGAACATTCGAGATGAGATAAGGCTGGCCTACTAGGGTAGCATAAGTTGCGGCGGGTTGGTTAATCGGTCGGGCGGCTGTCGGTGACATGCCCCGGCCGGACCGTATCGCGGTTAGCTTCCTTGCTCACTGCCTTACCGGTGGGAATACTGATTAACAGTATGCGCTCCTGATCGGCGGTAGATTTATCTTTCTCACTTTTCAATTTCTATTGGTGCACGACTTGGGTGGTGGTAGATCATTCTGATAATCACGAAATATTTTTGATGAAGGCTCTCACTGAAAAATATTTAAAGAAAACGATAAAATAATTGACTTGTCTTGAATTTATTTAACACGTTCAATATATCGCGAACAATCACGAGATGCTGACAAAATAGCAATTTGAGAAATGCTAAAACTGTATTAAAATAATGAAATAATACGAAACACTATTTTCTTTGTGTTTAGCATTCACGCGCGGCTCATTTATACTCACTTTGAGACAAGCGAGTATGTATAAACATGGGTCGTCATTGGGGATTAAAGCTGTATATACACTCACAAGTTTTACATCATGATTTGATTCCATTCATGATTTTTTTTTGTATTTTTATTTGTTCATTTAACAATGACATAAAATAATTTCTCAATACTGTAATGGTATAATTTCAATAACGTAATGATACTTTTAAGTCATTTGACTCATTGTTATTTCCTTCAACTCGTACGCGCCTAGCGCGTATTCCTCGCAGGGGGAATGTCAAAAGATCGCGCTTAGCGCGTATGCCGTACCAAACGTTTTAAAGGACGTAAAATCCGGAATTATTATTTTTTTGTTACATTTTTATAGCGAAATTCCAATTATTATAACCTTGAATTCGAACAAGCTCTTCAGTGCTAAAAAATGAACTGTTTTAGTTTGACTTGAGCGCTAAAAACTTTCCTACATCTCTCGCCCACTCGAAGGCTTTAATTTATTACTCGACCCTTTTTTGTCACATTCCCTGAGAATTATAAAATGTAAAATGAAATCTCTTTCGAATCCTAGCGTCCCGATATAGTATAAGCTCTTCTCTTGACAGAAATATTTCTGACAGCCTTATCGAGAAATTCCTTTCGGCTATCTCAAGTTTACGCCTTTGATGAATTTAACTCCCCATTATTTCAGTTTTGGTTCCGAAGTGCGATGGAAATTTGGAGAAGACACTTTTACAAATAAGACATTTTCGAGTCTGGTACTGGTACTGGGTAAAAAGTATTCACACCTTGAGATCGCTATATTGAATCTCAAATTGACATCGTTACATAATAAACTCTCAAGTATCTAAATTGTATAATAAAGTTATGCATTTATAAAATATCATGAGTGATAGTATATCTTTTATGACATTTGTTTTTTTTATTAATATTCTGTTCCTAATATTCTGTTTCTGTTGGGTTGTGGTCCCGTGGTTAGTTTCGCGGCCTCTCAAGTCAGAGTTTCTCGGTTCGAACCCACGCTACGACAATTTGATACCTTTTTCTAATGATGAGCCGCTTAGGCTCACAGAAACAGTATGAAATTGAAATATTTGTGTATATAATAAAAAAAACAACATTTCTCTTTAAAAATTTCTAAAAAAAATTGGATTGTTATATCATATGTCTAAGGAGCGATATTTTATAAAATGAATGTTAGTATCTACTCACCTCAATTGATTCTTTCTAAATAAATGATTGAGTTGAAAATTTATGAATCCTTTTTCTTTTTATAAATTTATGTATAAATTTTACAATAAATAAAAAAAACAAATATATTTACACTGGAAAAAGTGTATCTATGCTATATTTCTTTGAAAATATAATTTTTGAATGTCCAGGACCATTTAGAATAATGATTCACATCTCGTCTAGTGATTGCATATAACTTACATTATGTAACTCCCATGGAGTTTGTAGCCTTAGTAGATAATTAATTATAACAGTCGTTCTAGTGGCATTCATTACGAAAGTATTAACATATAAATTACCTTATTTATTTCAAAATTACGCGTATTGAATATATATCTTTAGTATTCTTATTAAATGACTTTGGTTATTGATTTTATACTAAAGATAAGACTGGTTTTAGCACACATTTAAAAACGTTTATTATTTTTATTGTGGTCCGCATAATGGATTTTCAACAATTTAAGAAAATGATGGTGTAGTATAATTTTTCATAGAAGTAAACAGATTATGTTATTTGACCTTAATTCACCATAAAATACTAATCATTATAAATTCTCTGTCTTTCGAGAAATTCAAGATGTTTTATACTCGTTTGAAAACATACACGAACGAAGCATTGGCTAGGAAAACAGGAACATAAAGTACGAAATGATCGATAATTTATGTGAGGTGTCTGACGCCAAAGGAAGCGTTTGCAATAATACTAGCATCAATTTGATTGAATATGCAATCTTGAATATTGCCGCTAGCCACTTATTTTGAACAGTCGGACGTGACGCGCACCTGTGTCCGTTTCCTGTTATCCTAATACTTCATTGAGTCAAGCGCAATGATTTATTTAAGAAATATTGCCAGTAATCAGCGGCATCATAATTATTTGCTGGTCATATTGATTTTTTATTGTACAACAGTTTCTCTATGCAAAAGAAATCTTATAACTGTTGTATTATATATTTGGAGACGTCTCGTGTTGGCCATATGCTTCTCCTAGGGAGCGAACATGGAAATAGAAGAAGAAGACGCATATATAAAAATTAAATAAAAAACAGAAATGATGTCATACGTTTCAAAAGTTATTATTAATGTTGTCAGTGTTTTCATATTATTATTTTTATAACATTTCAAGATAGATGAAGAAGAATATGGAAGTCTGGGGATTTACGGGGCTTCTGAACATCATAGGTTGGTTTAAGTGATCACTTTACAAACGTGTAACATTCACCAATTATACACATGATTGACAACCGCACTACCAAATTCTTGGAAGTTCTGTACACATGATCCAATTTCAAAACATTGTTTCTGAATCACTAGAATTTGACTAGAGACATCTATTGGTGAGATGAAAAATTTGTGAACAAATATTTGGATGCACTCAAAATGTCGTTAAATGTTATTATTAATATGACAGTGTTTTCATGGGATCAAACGCATACAAAGTATCGTGATCATATTAAGACGTTTAATTTACCTCTGGATATTAAATTTGAGTGCATACCCTCGTTACAAAAGCGCTTCGGGGCAGGGGGGTTGGAGAAGAGGTAGATTTCCGAACGCGATAAAACAACAAGCGATCAAATTAGGTTTATTAGGCGGATAGAATGGGCGGCGCCCTTGGCCGCCCGCCTATACTTTAATTAATCCGCCCATTTGAAGTTCCCTCCGGAACGCGGGAATCGATTGCCCGGAATGGACTAACTCCAGAAACAGTTGATTCTCGCCACTCAGGAACCATCAACACCTCGAATTAAGTGGAATCTCATTTCAATTAGTGCTTTTACACGAAAATGTATCTCTACAATAATCCGGCAAATCTCTGTTTTCTTCTTCTTACCGGTTAGAGTTCGGAGAGACTGGACGGAATGGAAACGAAATTGATATTTTAAAAATGTAACAATTGTATAATACTACTTGAGTTTTATTTCATTAAACACGACTAGTTTCGAATACTACAGTTGCTTTCGAAACGCATCGTGTGTAATGAAATAAAACTGAAACAGTAAATTTATAAAAGGTAATAGTTAAATAATTTGTATTTTTTAATGTTCGTACATTCTTCAGACATTTTCTTTTATAAATCTGTGGATAAAAATTAACCTAATCGTAAATAAAAAAATAAGTTCTTTTACACATATATTAATGTTTTGACAATATGGTCAACTGCTGATTGGTGCAAATATGAACGGGAGAACTAAACGAGGAAGGCCAAAAAAGACTTGGCACCACCAGATCAATCAGAACCTAAAATCTGGTGGTGTTTAAAGTTTACGTAGTTGGAGAGCGTGTAAATGAGTAGATGTATGGCCGTGAAGGAAGCCAGGAGTGTATGTTAGGACAGAAGAGTGTGGCGGGTGTGGCGTTTCATCCTCTCTGCCTATCTCTGCAATGAAACGGCGTGATGGTAGTAGTAGTAGTAGTAATAGTCAACTGCTGAGTCAAGTGAATAAGTGACGCACGCTGGTACTTTCCACCAGTTATATGTGCAAGGAAAATTCGCATTAGGGGTAAAGAAATCTTAGTTCGTCAGAAACAAAACTAGTCCCTGTAACGGTGGCGTTGAGAAATGACGGCACTTTTGTAAAGCGCTTTCTTTAATTATCCGAAATTTATATGTACCCATGCGTGCCATTAAAGGAGAAATTTATAGCCGCTGTAATACGAATGAATTGGGCGGATACTACTGTGGGAACTAACTCGAAAATTCAATGCCGTTCTTATTTGGGGCAAGGGGGTGTAAATAAAAATATAACAACCGAGAAAATGGAGCAGGTGTTTTACTTGTGCCAACTTCCGAAACTGTATCAACATAACTGGTCCGACCTTTCTGAGCACTTTTATTTATACTCATCTACGTAAATACAATTACAGCAATACCTCGATATACCGGACCTCTATTTAACGAACTTTGGATATAACGCACAAAAATCCGGTCAAATGTTAAAAAAAATACATCTTGTTTATATTATACATGCCAAAAAAAATGGCCATGATACTCACAAATTATATTTCAAAACTTCAAAAGTGCAAACAAACTTGATTTGTTTTTCAAAGCAGGATTACCGAAAGCAATACATCAAACAGCAACGTCACTTCACGACAAGTATCCAAATTCAATTAAAATAGAATTTGGTTTTTGTTTTGTATTGTTTATTTATCTACAGTGTTCATATTTATGAACAACAAAAGAAGTTTTGTAATTTATTTTAAACCAATTTTTATATAGCGAACTTTCGGCTGTAACGGACACCCTCTTCCCCCAATAAGTGCGTTATATCGAGGGTTTACTCCATATTAGTTTTCGTAGATGTAAATTGATCCTTATTTTGTTCTATCGCTAACGAATTCACACTTTCATCTCGGTCGTTATATCTTAACTTTTCCTCGGGGGTGTTGAGTTCCTCTTAAGAAATAGATTATAATTAAATTCCAGGCGCACGTACGGTTGAACATTCATGTCAAATTCAATCAGCACAAATGAAACGTAAAAGTTTTGGCCCGAACTTTGTAAGTAAATGATGCCTTTTCCAAATAGAAAACCTCAAACTAATTCCATGGCACTGTCATTAACACAACATGCTACCCCTCGTGAGTAGTAAATACAATCGCTAATGATCATATCACGTGCTTATGATAAGGTTTAGATCTCTCGCGAGCTTTTATCACCCCCCCGAAATGAAATAGATAAAGCATTAAACAAGGAAAATTATCAACAGTTTAGCCTGACCTGAAATAACATTCAGATGAAAAATTGTGTGCTTACTCGCCTCCGTCATGTCAATACGGGTTGTTTTGGTGTAAACATAAAATGGTTTATTTACTAAGAAAATTTTTTATTAATTTTTTTAAATAATGAAAAACATTTATGTTTTTTATTATTTACATAAATACTTCAATTTCATACTATTTCTGTGAGCCTAAGCGGCTCATTATTAGAAATATGTATCAAATTGTGGTAGACTGGGTTCAAACCGAGAAACTCTGACTCAAGAGTCCGCAACACTAATCACGGGACCACAACCCGACACAAAACATTATTTCATTCAAAACGACACGTAAATATTTTTTACATTTTTTTTGTAATATTAGTAAATAACCACTCACTTAGATTACTATCCACCGGTTTCGAGACGTACCCGTCTCTTCGTCAGGACACTACAACAGCATTCAAACAATATTATACGTCACTACCATAGCACTTATTCATACACTTACATAATAATATTCCTGTGAATAGTGCTATGGTATTGACGTGTAGTATTGTTTGCACGATGTTGTAGTGATTGTCCTGACGAAGAGATAGATTAGTCTCAAAACCTGTAAACGAGAATCTCGGTGAGTGATTATATACTAACATTACTACAATTAAAAAAAATTGACTAGCCATAATGTAAATGCTTTTAATATTACAAAATATTAATAATAATACGTTATATTTTATTTTATATTGCTCTACATTTTTTTTCTCCACACAATATATCTTTGAAAGCACTGCAGTAAATGTGTAAGAATCACTTTTCCGTCGATTCACATTTTATTTATGATTAGGGTGCAAAAAAAGGAAAATAAAAATATAAATTTACTTACGTGATTAATAATTTAATGCGTATTTACAAAATAAGCTTCGACTTATGTTAATGAAATGAAAGATGTTGAAGATTTCGTTTTATATTTGAATATTCAGTTACGTGTTTAGTAAGGGCTTTTATCTAAAACTTTATCCGATGTTATTTACTGGCGATTCTTGGTAGTAGGCCACGCGTGCCTAATATGTGCGGTGTATACCGGCTCCGAATTCCGACTTTACATCGGGAAATTTGTATTCGGGTATCTAACTAGATTGGGAGGTATTTTACATACATAGAGCCGAGAAAATGTATGCCATTGCTTACATCTGGCGCGGGGGTTTTCTCTATTGTTCATCCTGTGTTCATAATAATAACAATAATACTAAACATGTGTTTCGGATCGTGTCGGCGCTAATAACCCATTATGCCCGCCATTATCGCGCGGCACATTTAAATCATTCCGCCTAGTCGCTAGTCCCTAGTCACCCATTTCGCTAGACGTCATTACGTTCTCTGAAAAATTTCTTAGCTTATTGCTTATAGTAATTGCGAGGCCCTTCGTACTTGGAAATCCTCGTCTACGTTCCGGACTCGGCCAGTTATTTCCCGCCAATTTTCTTCACCCGATTATGATGTCAAAGCCTCGATAGCATTTTATTACTTCATTCTGCGGCGTTCGACTATGTGCGTTTATTGCCGCGTATTATATTCGCGTGCGGAGGCCTAGTAACGTTATACGCGGCTTCCTATTGAATAACCGCTACTGTAAACGTATACGTGTCACGTGGTTTGCGTAGATTAAAATTATAAATAATGACAAACGTATTACAGGCAACAACGCTGGACACGAATAATATAATAATAATGCTTTTCGAAATGGAACTTAATTTCACGCAATGCTTTCATGTAATCAGTGTTAGAAATACGGTCGCTTAGCTCTCGATACCTGTAAGTTTTCATAACGCTAATGTTATTTAGCCATTTATCAAAAAAAACAAATGTATGTAAATCGAGCCGCACAACGAAACACTTCATTATGAATTATTTAAGTACCGGTAGTTTATCTTAATATATCATTTAGTGTGATATGTTCGTATAACTTTCTTTATCCTTGCCTCGAAATACCAACTCCATCGTATAATTAATTGCGAATCTTTTTTGCCACAGGGTATTCATTAAATTATAAAGGTTCCCTAATTGTTTCACCTAAGATCCCCACTAATGAATACATGTCTCGCATTCATGGACTCCTGATACGATCTCCCAGACCAGCCGCAGTAGTAAGCAGCCTTCGATACGTACGTAGGTATTATAACACGTGTATTACGCCTTGTTTTTCATTTTCAGTTGTGAATTTTCACACTCGAAAGGCTTGTGCCAGCCCAATTTCCAGCGAAGATCATTATCGGCCTTGTTTTGCGCCCGCATTTTTCCAGCTCGGGTGCCGAATACCTTTGTTGTAGTATGTAACGTGGGATTGTGATATAACAAGTCGAAAGCTTTATGACGACGCTCCTTTACCGTTTATTTGCTACGGGCTTTATTTGCAAGTACGGCTGTTTTTGCAACTTGTGCTTTATGTGTGAGCAGATTTTTAACTAAATTTTGCCGTTGTAAAACAACAAACTCGCCGGATATGATAATTATTTCACAAATCATCATTTAATAATATATTATTATGGAAATATTAGATGCTGGTGTATTACGGATTACGACAGGTCGAGATAAGGTGAACAATAAAGTTTATGTCCCTCATATTTCTGCCTCATACCTGCGCTGTTCGCGATCGGAGCAGAGTGATGTCGGAGCTGGTGTGAAATTTTCATTGCACCACTCATATAAGGTAGCTGATATACTCGTCTATAATTTATGGTTTTATACCACTTACACTGGCAGTTTTATTGGGGTGCTGTAGTAAGAGTTATTTAATTAATTACGGAACTGGTTTCGGAGTATACCGGAGTGTTAGATTCATCTCCTTGATAAAGAACTGCGATAACTATGTGTTTTTATTACACCTCAAAGCTTCAACTATATACTCACTTCCATATATCACTATGACCTTCTATTTCAAACTGATTTCTTGGGAAGGTCATCAAAATACTTAAACATCGGGAATAAAGGGCCAATTCCGTTATGACCGAAGATGGTACAGTATAACAATATTTTTGTATCCGAATTATTTATGAATAATATCACAAACAAAAAAAAAACGTAATTTGAAACGAAAAACATATTTGAAAAATCTTTTTGCTTATTTACCCATTATAATTGTACATCTTTCTTTGATGGATGTAAACTTATACGATTATGTTATATGGATATAACACAAAAACGTGCTTTTTGCTGTTGTTGTTGGATCTCGGATTTAGTTCGTAACTTCTCATTTTATTCCAGAGAGTAACGTATTTTTTTTTAAACATTAAACTTATCTTGTTATAACATACATAATTTTTTTTAAATTGTGACTTCATTACTGTTATTATAAATTGTATTTAACAGTGGTATATTTTACGTTATAATATTTTTTATTAATCTTCAGACGCCATCGAACTGGTACTGGCATTGTTTGAGAATAATCCTGTTAAATTTCAACCATGTATCCTAATGCATCAAAAAAATCCTGGAGATTTTTTTTTCACGGTGATGACAACAATCAAGATTTTTTTCAAATGATTGTCTATTTATCATTCTACTAGCTTTAACCACTATTGATATCAACTGCTATTTTCTACTAACCATCAACTTTTATTTCGATTTCTAATATTACGGGTATATCTGCTACTTTTGGGCATCAACTAAATTATTTGAATTATTCATTCCAAATATTTTAAAAATTCAAATATTTTTCTAGTGAATAGATTAATTGAATAACTCGGCTGATTAATTGAATAATTCGTTTCATCCCATACCTAAAACTGTATATGGTTCATAGGAAATATTAACTTGTGACTTTCTACAAAATTATATAGAGAAATGATCAGCTTTAAAAAGCCTTATCAATACTTTATGTGCTTCGGGTAGAGAGCTTTGAAAAAGGTGTGATATTTTAGACACATCTCTCTTTCGGTAGCAAATGATTCGTAATAATTGGCGGGAGAACCATTATTCCCGTGGAGGCATCGGCTCGGAAAATGAACGCAGTACCTACTGGCTCGTAGTTCCGGAGTTTTGTAACGTTGGCGTAGTGCTACGAGTATTGTGCCGTGCGATATTATCACTATGTACTAAAGGTTTTTACAGCGCGAATTCAAGCTACAAGTTTCCACAAGTTAGGTACTTATTTTCATGTAGAGTAAGGTCGCCCAAGTTGCATCCCTGAGGTACTGTTGTCTTTTTTCTAATACAATATTTCGAATGCGTCCAAATTTTTATTCACGAATTTTAACTTACCTGCTCTTTTTGTATGTAGATTTTTTTTTTATATTTCTACATAGATGAAAAATAATATAAAATTATAAGCATTTACAGAGCATACTAACTCTAATAGGCTGGTTAAAGGGATTACTTTATACACTTGTTACATTCACCATTCTATACATGATTGACAACATACATAGTTTTGATACTTTCCTGTTTAATGTGATGCTTGTATCTTGTATGCCAGTTAAAAATCTTGACACTTCTACACATAATACCCGCCGATTATTCTGACTCCTGACTTGAGAGATTTAAAGTATTTGATATACTCAATAATGCAAAGCTTTCCTCGGTCTTCCTCTGCTCTTATTCTGAACCACATTCATTTCATGAATTTGTTTTTTATTCTTTCTTCACTCATTCGATTCATATGCCCAAACCATCTCAACACACCTTTCTTAATTTTATCTATAAAGTTTATTTCAGCCTTGCATTCTTTCCTAAAGTATTTATTGAAATAATACGTATTTTACATATATTTTCTAAATTATTTGAAATCAATCAAGATATGAAACAAGTTTTTCAATTAAGACGAAATACTTTATTACGTTTATATACAGCTAATGCGAAATGTATTTATGAAAGATAAAACCAAAGAGACAAACAGCCCTGTTTTTATATTTTAGAACGCAATTTATATCTGCTTTGTTTCAGAATAATCAGAAGAAAATTGGATTTAATACAAAATAAAATAGCTGGAGCTTTTCTCCTTGTAAAGCGGGGAAACTTTGATTGTTTACCAACGGTCTCAATGTTTGACGGAGTGTTTGAACTAAGTTGCGGCGGCCAACTAAATAGTTTGGGGTTGCTTCAAATTCACAAGGGCTACTTGGGGATTCAATTTTATAATTCAACTTAAACTGTTCCTCACGACTCGGCCCTTGGCAGGTGTTGATCTTCATTTGTTTTGTTAATCTTTGCTCGCCATAAACAAGACAAATACAAAAGTTACCTAAATAATTCCTCAGCAAAATAATCCTTGAGATACCACCAACTTTTATTTGTTACAAATAATTTCCCTAACTAAATACGTTGATTGATTTATTTGTTTATTATTTTAGGACTAGCAGTAAATACTAATATCTACCCTAATGTATGGAAGTGGAGCATGAAGTTGGCAAAAGAAGGATGAAAGCATGTTGATTTTAGTTGATATAGATCTTTTAGGCGTATGTGTGGCAAAACTTTGTATACCATTTGTGCGAATGGTGAATTTTGGAAAAAATGCTAGAGTGAGATAAGCATTATAAAAAGGAGAAGAAAGGAGTATTAAGATGTTTTGAATATGTTGAACGGTGTAAAAGATTTAATTTTTAAAGAAGGTATGTTCAAGTACTCTGAATCCTTGAAATTAACAGGTCAGAATCAAACAATCAACGTTCATGCATGAAGAGATAGATGCATGTTTGTGGAAGAATCGAATCAAGTCTGCAAAGTCCGGCGAGTTTGTCAGTCTATCCTCCATACCAACTCTACGGGGACAAGGCGTGTTGTTTATTTAATTGATAGGTTATTTTTGTCTTAAAAAAATCTTCACCTTTTATTTGTTATAAATTATACATTATTTAATTGGTTAGTTTTTTTACAAACAAATATGTTAACCCTTCACTGCATAGTGTATCAAATTTGTTACATACCCAAAAGTTAGTGTTAAAACGTCCTTTAAAAATAAAAACAACCAATCTTTGTTGTTACTGAATAGATACATTTATAACTCACGTATATAGTTCATAATTTAGCCAAAAGACGCGCTATGAACGCCAAAATAATAACTTCACTTGTCTCTCGAAGACGAATTGTCAATGCAGTCATGCAGTCATGCAAAAAAAAAGTCATGCAGTGAAGGGTTGAGTAAAAAAGTACTGAGCACACTACTTCACTAAACAAAAATAAAATCAGAATATCAATCTTATTTCCCACTAATGCCTCGCTAAAATATATGCTAATAACACGCGAATATCTATTTGCAACGGGTGAATGATAATTAATCGATTTATTTTATGTTTTATGTTTGTATTGTCAGTTATAGAACCTTATTAGCTATTGTTCGAACCATTATGAATAGTTATCGTTTCCGGAGAACGGCAGGTGTTCGATGTTACCCCCGTTGTTGTTTCGTATTTTTTCAATACCAATTTGTTGTTACCATAAAGTTACAAGCTTTTATAAAAATCGTGATAACGTTTTTTATGTATTCAACTCGTGGAAATGGACCATAAATAAAATGTTTACTTAAGTAGAATAATAATGAAGTAAAAGTAATTCATGTTCAGTTGTTTATTTTGTATGTATTATTTTTAAGTGATAAATCTTTTACTTAGACTATATCTTTGATAAAATGAGGAAATACTGTTATTATTTTTTGACATCTCATCAAAGACGAAGAAGAATATGGAAGTCTGGGCATTTACGGGGCTGACGACCGTCATCGGCTGGTTTAAGTGATCACTTTACACACGTGTAACATTCACCAATTCTACCCATTATTGACAACCACACTACTCAAATTCTTGGAAGTTCTATATATATGAACCAATTAAGAAACCTTGTTCTTGAATCACTAGAACTTCACTAGAGACATCTATTGGTGAGATGTAAAGAAGCTTTTTACTAAGCAGAAACTCTTATATTAGTATGTGAGGTCCGAATCCTGGATTATAATCACACACATGAGAAACGCCAGAAAATACCATTTTCATTTTTATTATTTAAGCTTATAATTTGACCAGATAATTTATTTATTTATTTAGTATTTGGACACACTCAAAATGTTGTAAATACTGTTATTTTTGACACGTAATTCCCAGTGAAATGATTACAAATCTAATCATATAATATAATTTTCTGTTTGACCTTTTAAGGCAAAATTAAATTTGAAATATTAAATTTTATTACCGCCTATTTACGAGTTTCCAAGCCTTGGTATAATGTATTAGGATATGTATTTAGTATTCCTGTTAACTCCTCACCGTTTTCATTAGTTAAAGACGTCTCAAGAGATCCATCAAACATCTATACCTAATCCCATTTCCTTGCCGTACATAAATATCTTCTGTATGCTGTATTACTTGCGATCTAATGGAGACATGGTTTAGCCTACTAACTAATGCTAAACCGAGAGTATAATTATTAAGTATTTGGTCCATAATGTATATTCTACGAAACAACTTGAATTTCATTATCAAAGGCAAAATTAAAGGCATAACAGTTTTGTTATAATGTATCGTATGCCAGAGTGAGGGGAATTGAATAGAATTGAAATAAAAAAGAATTCCGAATTTTTTATGGATTATTGTTTCTAGAGATCAAACGCATACCTCCACAAAGGTGAAAATTCTGGATAGCTCTCCCCTCAGTTTTGTTAGTGAGTTCTATCGTATGACTCACGTTTTACCCCGAGAAACTAAAAAAAAATCCGATGAATTTCTCCATCAGGCCTTCCCGCAGACGTGATATGGCTTATACGGCATTTCACCCTAGCAACTCTGGCAAATTTGAAGTTATAATTTGGCAATGTCTTCAAGAAATATGGCGGATCCGAGTCGGAGGGTGCGAGACGCAGAAAGAATACGATACAAGCGCCGGGAAGGAACATTCGGTGGGGCGTCTCGCCCTCCCTAAATTAGCCTTTCTCGGAGATAGAGGGTGGGGATTAGGGAGAGAAGACATTCCTCGCCTTTGAAAAGAGGAACCAGACGCACTTTCAGTCCCGAAAAATTCGAGGTAAAAATGAAACGATAGAATGTAAATAGCGGTGCAGACGAAGAACTCCTCCGAAAGATAAATAAGTTTAAACAACGGCTGAAAATGGAGCCTCCAGTTAGTCTTCAATTATTTCGGCTCGAGTTAGTTTAAACAAAGACCGCTTTAATTTGAATTGTCTTCCATTAAATATTTTATAATTACAGTCGGAAGAATTCTGGGAAATATGAATTGTTTATATCCGAGTGGAATGCTTTTCTTGGGGCGCATCGGGTAAGTAAGAAACATAAAGAATGCCGAGTGTTTGATGAAAGAACTTTTTATCGTTTGTTTGATGTAGCGCTACGAGAAGAAAGAACGTAATCCATTAAAAAGAAATAAAAAATTAAAAAATGAGACTGAAAACTTTTTCCATTTAAACGATTCTTAGTGCTCGGAAGTATTTTTTTAGGGCGGAAAAAGAATTATTATATTAAACACTGTGGACCCCTATCCAACTAATTTCTATTCATGAAGTTAAAAGTTTTGGTTTCCGTTGTTTCTATTACCTTCAATAATTAATTGCTCTTTAAGTAAAGAACCTTTCGTTTTTTAAAGGTTATTTTATTATCATTTTAAAATAATTAAATTACAGGTTTCTTTAAACAGAGTATACGTTTTTTTGGTTAAGGAAATGATTCCACTTGTTCCCCGGGGTAAACAGAGGGCCAAAGAAGTAATTTATTATTGCATTGATCTTTGACACCGCTCGTCACGGTTCTGTGTGTCAGTTTGATTATTTTATACAAACACGGCGGCCATTCTGGGAACACTCGTTGATTAATTGATGTCGAAGCCTTATTGACGTCCGACTAAACATAAAATATTAATATGCAACCCATAAAGCAGGGGGAATCGTTACTGTCAGGTGGACATTTGCTCAATTCTCTGTATTAGCTCGTTTACGAGTGTAAGGTGCAATTTCTTGACGCGCATTCTGATTTGCGTGTTTTATGAATGCATCAAAAGAGCTCGTGTTCTTTTCGTAAGGGTGCTAGAACTAACTATTGATTGAGGAGATATTTAACTCTTTTCTTTATATTTTATACATACTACAACAGAATTAACGTACAAGTATGAGAAATTATAATTCATGATGAAATTATGAAAAGTTTAAATAAAAAAGTCTGATGATGTCGGTAACGACGAAACCCGGTCGCTGGTCAAATAAAAATAAAAGTGGAAAAGCTAAAAATATTCCTTTTAATCTAATAATATATTAAATAAAAAAGCATAATCAAATCTTCTATAAGGAAGTACGCTTGGTTAAAGGATGGATTCTTATTTTGACTTTGTGAGAGATGAAGAGATATGGCGAAAGACGACATGTGTCTTCTTCGAACCCTTATCCACACCCCAATGGTGCATAGGACACTACATCATATAAACGCATCTAATCTTGGTCGCGACTGTCGCCAAGAAAATGCGATTCAGTTCGCTATGTACTCCGCATGCCTCCCGAGAGCCTTAATCAAGCTTGCCTCTTTTACAAGGCATTAGGTTCGCGCCATCCAGGACGACCACTGCTGACAATTTGTTTGCAGTTCTCGTCTGAACTTCGGGATTCGGAACTGACTTGGGAGGATGCAGGGGAGCTGGCAGTCGACAGGAAAGCCTGGAGACAGTTTGTGGACTCCATATGCATATCTACATAGGGAGGAGATATGGTTTGAATAATTATTTTTCTACATGAGGTGTTCAATAATGAAAGAAAAAAACATTATTTTGTTGACTTAATCGAAAAACATCTTTTGAAGATCTAATTTACATTCAGGGACGGTATCGGAGTGGTTTAATAAAACAAGAAAGGTTTACATTTCTTATAAATGGCACGTATTTCATTGAAACTATAAACATTTCCATAAACGACTGTCGATAAAGCTTTGTATGCAATAATCTTGACCGAGTAGCAGACAATGTATTATTATGATAAGTCTGCGTTTTAATATAAATATTTATGGTTTAGTCATGATGAGATCGTGAATTAAAACTGACAGCAATAATAATTCTTCCAGAGTACATCAGCATCCAGACTTGATATTGCTGCAACCGCAAAAAGTGATGGAAACGCATTTGATTGATTTAAAATTAAATCTAAAGATTTATTAATTCTTAACAGGTTTCGTTCTGACCATACTATGCTAAGTTGATTCAAAACACGTTTCCGAATGTAGCTAATTAACATTTATACATGGTTATCAGCCAGTTATTTCTCCTTTACATATGCATATATTGTTATACCATATTAAACAAAACGGATTTAAAAAAAATGTAGATATGTACCTTCGTTTTTAAAAGTAAACAGTGAGTGCCTGTCTAAATTAAATAACAGTGTTTGTAATATTTGCTCGTAGCTGTTAAATTTAAATATTTGGCACGTTTTCAGTTATTTTTTATTATGTTTAAAATAAATTAAATTTTCACTTATGAACTGGAATTCTCAGATAATAATAGAACAATTCATTAAACGTACTTATAGATCTGTTTTACAAAAGTGATTATATTTTGTTTTTATACAAAACGAACAGTCCAAAAAACTTATCGCTGTTCTGTCGCATGTCATTAATTTGTTATTTTTTCAATTTGCGCATTTTTTTATGGCTCTCGCCTGAATTGACATTTCAAAGATATATCTTATGGTAGTCAGAAATAAATATAAAGTAAATATATGACATTTTTACGAAAATCAAATGTGAAATTTGTATTTCTTTATCGAAAAAAAGTACAGAAATAATCTAGATAACCAAATTGGAAAAGCTAGTAATTTACCATTTATATTAATGATTTTGAATGTGACATAAGGCAAAATAATCATTAGCTTAATAATTTGAAAAATCTTACATAGTACAATTTTGAAATTCAAACATTTAATTGAGTTACTATAGACAAATTTTCTAAATATTCTTATCCATCTTAGAAATAACGCCTTCAGCCTTAATAATCTGTTGATTAATTCAACTGGCAAGTTTGTTGAACTGCCAAACGTATTTCTCATGTTAATCGAGTAGGCTTATAAGAACTTCATTTTAGTTTCCGGCGTGTAGCTAACAATATGAGTACGTTTTCTGGTAGGTACCAAAATGGTTAAAACATTTTCCAAAATATTAAAAAACGTATTCTCATGATGTGTTTGATGATAAAATAATTCTGATGAATCCAACGATTACGATAATTAATGTTTGAACATCGTAATTCCTGTATGCAAATTAGGAATTACGTTCGTCAAAATCTTATTAAATATGTTGCGATGAGAAAATAGTTAGTGCGTTCCTTTGTTTTATACACGGTGGCAATGAGCACACGGTTTTGTTTAAAATAATAAAATAAAATAAATATAAAAATAAAATATTGTGTTATTTTCAGTTCTCGTCATTTTAATCAATTAATTATTCTTAAGATGTGAATATCAAAAAGATAAAAAAGTATAAATATATATGCCTCTGAAGTTTAATACCTAATTGTGATAAAGATTAATTTAAAAGACTCGAATACTTAAGCGGTATTTAAAATACGCAAGCTAGCATGACTATGGATACCCCGAGTGCCATAGTCATTATTAGATTAAATCAAAACAAAAAACATTTTCGTTTTAACATTATTAAACATCGGTTTATTTAATATTGATAATTTCTTAGTCTAAATCAAGCATACTTGATCTTCAAATAGAAAATGTGTTTTATATATCCGATTATGTCTGCCTCCGAAGTGTAATGGTCAGCACGCTCGACTACCATTCTGGAGGTCCCGGGTTCGATTCCCAGGGGGGTTCAAATAAATATTTGTGATTTTTTCACTGTAATATTTATTCAATATTACCCTGAACTGGTTCCTGAAGCGGAGGGCTGATCACCTTTCCTTCATGTGTAAACGATCAAGATAACACTGCGTTATATGACGCAGTGCCCTATGCACCATTGGGGTGCGGATAAGGGTTTTATTATTATTATTATATCCGAGTTTATTTAAAATGCCTTATTTCTTCTAAAATATGATCTCAAAGGTATAACAAATTGATACCTTAATATCGAAAATAGGACGCTTTTTGAAATCGTTTATGTGAGCAAGTTTTGTGGTATCGTGTTGATGTACATACTCGTAGTATAAAGTAACTAAAATGTGTAGATTATAAGATTGTAAAATGTTTCCTCTTTAGAATAAAACAATAACATGTTACCACGTCTTGATTAAGAGTTTTAAGTGCTTATTTGGACTATTAAACTCTCGATTTTAATAGAAAGTTATTTATTACGTTAAAAAGTTTGGAATAAAAGCTAAGTATCTGTTTTAATCTTATTATTATATTTTTTTCCTTGTCTCTCGCACTCATTAAGTAACATTTCCGTTCTTCACGCTATGTTTATCACACTATCCATTATTAATTCAGCGCTTTGCAACCACTCTTTTGTATGACAAACAAGGATAAAATGAAAATCCTCATGGCGTTGGTGGTTGGTTCTCTTTGACCTCTATTATGATGAATTATTTTGTATTATTATTACAACTGCGAATATTTGCCAAAGATTTCTGGTATACGAAGTATGACGGAGAATTCAATTTCGTGTATCCCGAAAAAAGTCATTAATTTAAGTTTGATTAAATTCAATGTCAATATTAATCTTCTCTTCTCCTCCAACTTGTTTTACTCGTTTAAAAAAAACACCAGTACCGCAAAAGGCGTCCACGTTTTGGCCACAATAAATCAAACGCGAGAGAAATATTAAATTATTTATGTTCAAAATTGTTTTCGTGTCCGATATTCAAATGTTTTGCCGATTTGCGTTTGTAATATTTTGAATATCCGCGGAAGTTTTAGTCCATTTTGTGGCGGGTAGCGTGAATCAATTTGCATCGCAAATTTATCATACGGCAGCGCTATGGACAACGGCTGGGCCAACCTCTTGTCGCCCGCTGTGATCCTGGCAAAATCGCTAAACTAACTTATGGTTTATTAGTCAGAGTTGAAAAGGGTTTGTTTGCTTATTCAAATATATTGCCGAGCGATAATCGCAGGCGTTGCCTTGTTTACGACATTTTTGAACAAGGAGAGCTTGTTCTGCCTCACACTCGCTCGCTCTCTCAGCGGTGATTAAAGTTCTTCGTAAAAAGCAATACGAGCAAAAGTTATTACTTTTGCTTGCATCTCAATCAAGCGCGAGAGACCTTTTCTTACTCAACATTTGTGAATGTATTTTTACGCCGTTTAAATCACACCCATTTCTATTTTTTATTTTTTTATTTCAATGAAATCCCATTTGCCGCAAAAGCGCTTTTTAAATCATCATACAGTGTTTTTAATTTCATATTTTTGAAGCAGAATGTTTGTTGCCCACGCTTAATTATTGGCATACCCTCGCAAACTCCTGCTACCCGAGCACCCTGGTACCGAGAGTAAATTATTCCGTTTGTTTGTTCGCTTTCTCTCCCTAAAAGGGACAGTTTGTGTTCGTAACTTTGTTCGTGGGCAGAATCCGAGTCTTCTTTTGTTTGTGCCATTCATTTTTGCCGAGCATTTTCCACGATGGAAAATAAAATTTAACTTTGATTTTGGAATCATTTACAGTTTTCGCCAGTACTTAGCAATTTGAATTACAAATTTCCTGCGTATAAGCTAGATGGGCTGTATCTGAAAGGCTTTTTTAGCTTTAACCTTGTTGACTGGTGTAGAATTAATAATAAATGAAGCCAGGAAAATTGTTATATATTGGTGGCAAACACAACACTCAACACAAATTTCTGCCTACATTGATTATTTTCTACCCTAAACTGGGAGTATGGATATTTATATGATTTTGATCATAGAATATGTAAAGTATTTCATATTTTATAATACTATAAAACTTGTTCATTTCTTTATCACTAATAAACGTTTGTATTATATGAATATTCATTTACAATTCTGACTTTAAAAGAAAAGATGTGTTTTTATCACTTAAATTGACTCGAAAAACATACATGTGGAGAAATGCGAACTTTTTTTATTATCGATTTGTTAATCATATCTTGAATATAATGCTAATTCAATGTTCTGTTTCAATATCGTATGTGAACCTAACTACAAATTGTAAATGAAACTGTAAACAGTATTTTTTTCGTATCCAGATTACAATTTCATGTTTTGTCTGTTTTTAGAAATACATAATTATTAATTATTGTATTTTTTTTCAGGTAAGCGGACTTACTATTATGCCAATTTTAGAAGAAAAACATCGGTTCCGGGTAAGATTTTTCCATCTTTAAAAGCTCTTAAGCTTTACTTAGTAACTCTCGCAAATCATTTTCAGATATTTTACACATATTTGATTTATTTTGATCGCAGAATGCCTAGTAACAATGGGAATAATTCTGAACACCCACACGTTCGGAATGCTCGGAAAGCACGTATGGAACATGGAAGCATGTAAGTGCCACAGGAACGGTGTTTGAGCATCCATTTTGTAAGAATAATTCAATGACTTTAATGAGACATTTTCAAATCGTATTTTTTTTTCTGTCAGTTATGATAGGGAATATGTGAAAAGGCACTTTTTGACAGAAAAATGATTCACGTTTATGTCATATTTTTTTTCCACTTCAATAATTCGGTTTTGTAGAAGTCTTTTAATGCTATTATCGTGTAGCAAGTAATTATACTATCCATCCTCTCATCTTTCAAAAAATTAATATTTACAGATGTACCTCAATAACGGAATTTTGTTTTCAATATATTTTGTATTAAATACCAAATAAAACTCGTTTTATTAAAGACTTTCTTTACACAAAACTGATTTAAAAAAATCATACATAACATTAAATATTTTATTTATTGTTTCGGCGTTAACTTTGTGGTAAGACATGTTACAATAATTAAAGAAAACACTTCGTTTTTTACCACTTGAGTTTTATTATAGACTACATGTTTCAGAAGTTAAACTTCCATCATTCAGGTCTGTATAATAACTGTATGATGTTTATAGTTATTATGCAGACCTGAATGATGGAAGTTTAACTTCTGAAACATGTAGTCTATAATAAAACTCAAGTGGTAAAAAACGAAGTGTTTTCTTTAATTATCATAACATTAAACACACCGAACTACACTTTAATAAAGTACTGAAGCATATATATTCATTTGACGTTAGTAGTTTTACATTTTGATACAATGCTTTGCTCACTTTTAAGAGCTAGACATTTTTCAGTAACCAAAGGTGATGTCAATCCGGGGTACGCCTGAATTTGTTACGGATGTTTAGGATTCCCTTTAGCAAGTCTAGTCGTTCTATCTATTGGCATCAACTAGCAGAACTTTATAGATGTTTCTTTCCTGAGGGAAACTCTTGTTCGGTACAGACCCACCCCCAAAACAAAGTTAACCCTGAAGCGACTCGACGGGGGAAATCAAACCAATCAATACGGTTGTAGGCATCGCTTAATTCCTCGCTTAAAATTCGACACGCACCTCGCTGCGCTGTCATTCAGCTCGCCCCAGCGCCTGGAGGTTCGGAGGCCTCACGGCAAGAGAAGGACTTCAATCAACAATTATCGACTTATTTATTTCGACGGAATCCCTGTAAGTACGTACTGTATACAAAGTATGAGTACTTAACCACTCTCGACCAAAATTGACCAAAATGCCAGATGGGGACTATTTTTACGCAAATCGTGTTGTTTATGTTTGCTCCCTTTCATTACGAGTTTTCGTGAAAATAAAATCGTTTCGTAAGCTTCTCATGGGTGCTTCTCATAAGAACTTTGTGTTGTTTTTTTTCATTGTTTTTATGAAATAAAAAAAAATATTAGTAGATCTCATTTGCTCACAATTATTCATTTACTGTAGTTTTTCTTAACTGATGCATTTACAGTGAGGACACTACATATTGTTAATCAGACATGATCTTAGGTGTCCACATAAATTCCAAATACTCAGTGTCAAATCATAATAAACAAATAGAAAATTGAATAAAAAACTCATTAACTTGCATGATGGTTAGCTGTTAACCAATTCGTGGGTGTTTTACATAACAAAGATAGATATAATAATACAAAAATATTATCTTTGGAGATCCTCGGAATATTGTCTCCCTTTTAATGTAGCGGAATGCGCTTACCTAGCAACATAAGAGCGTTTAGTCAGTATATCCGTCTGCGTAGGGGAAGTTCGGACGTGGCCAAACAATCCCCTAGGGGTCTAGGGGACCCCAGTAGCTCGGCGTGGGAGTAATTGGGTTAGTCGCCAGCCGCGGAGATGCGATGCTGGGGTTCGAATCCCCGACGGGCACGCTGTACCACGCATACATATGTAACATCCAAAACTTGCCTGGGGTCCACTAACGAGGTTCGGGCTTTTTAGAGCGCTATTCGAGGGCTGTCTACGGAAAATTCGAATGATTCTATGGGAAAATCACATTTTGTCATTTTGATATAAATTCACGATATTTATTTTTACTTCGCTTATGTTTTCTTTATTCATTCATCCCAAATTCGCGAACAAACGTAAACCATCGCCGAAATATGGCTTCCATTTAATGGAATGCTCAGCTCGTGGCGGAAGATTGTATTCTGAGAATTTCCAGATTAAAATATTCTCAAGCGCTTCCCGCCTTTCTAAAGATGGTAAAAATGTTGCCGCCAAACGAAAATCCGATTACTTTCCCGCGTAAGCTCCCAAAAATCGTGCATTTATGACGTTCCAGTCAAATTCCTAACAATTTCACGAAACATTGATCTGATTTGGCAACATATACGAGAATTCTTTTATTTGACATGTTTTGATATCTACAAATAAATAATACGAATTCGCTCGCACTTTTTATCGCGTAAATGTTCGTTTTTACTAAATGTAAATTTTCCCTCTGTTTTTGCGGCTGCGGGAAAACAGTTTGGGATTTTTTATATTCTCTTTTATGACAATGACGAGTTTCGAGGAGTGGGTTGGCTTGTTTTCATCGCCAACACGAGATGTATTTTATTACCGTTTTTCATTTGAATTTCACGTAGGTACCTAATTCTTGACATTCGCGTTTACGGAAACCAAATATCTGTACGGCGGTGGTATTATGTAAATGGACACTAAATCAAACTCGGCGTGACGTGAAATGAATATTTTATTTGATAAGAATATTCGGGCGCTTAATTTTCAGAAATCGTCCGAATTAAATAGGTATTTTCCTCCCTTCTAATGGTTAAGATAAAGAACTGTGTGGGTGATTTCCTCAGAGAACGATTCATTAAATACTGTATAAGAACCTGTTATTGTAGATGGAGCTTAGGGAGATCGACAATATAACGCGAACAAATGGAAAGCGCGCGCCCGTACAAAACAAAAGTCGCGATAAATGTATTATTTTTCAATAACAATGAATGGGTCGTTTGATTCAACATCGCGACTCGTAAATACATTCGGATACCCAAATCGAAATTGTCCACAGGTCCGTTCACGACTCTACGAGGGAGGGAACTAACGAACGCGAATAAATAATATCGAACTCTGAGGGGGTTGTTATTGTATTACATTCGCTAAAGTTCATTTGGCAGTCTGCTCAGTAAATTCGGTTCGATGAAGGAATGAATCAATGTCACGAGTCAACTATCAACCCTCACTACAGAATAATATTTCTTGAAAACCACCCCTGCCACAACTCCCAAGGGGATGTAATGATGTTGCAAATGTTAATGGTATTAGCGCTGTCTCTGCCAGACGAATACTGATTTTAAATATCAACCCTGTAAAAAGGAAACCGAATTCTTTTCAAATCAAATGAATGTTTGATTAGCTCTCATAGAACTAACATATTCTATGAATTTATAAATAAATTATAATTCATATTTAATTTTATTCGTAGCTATTTAAACCCGAATGACAAGGCTTCCATTCGCATTACAGAGAAAAAAAAAACATTTTAAAATTTTTATTATATGATTTTTGACATTGTAAAAATAAAACTTTTTTTCTTCTGCCAAATTCTAAACGAGGTCACATTGATATTGATAATATGAAATAATTTTTATTATTGAGATTTGTCACGCAGTACTGAATAGAATTTTTTTTATTTATCGTAACACTAAACGAATTATAAAATTACAGAACGCGCTTTTCGTAATCGTGTTTAGTAAGTATTTTTCAGTATTTCGAAATAAATCAGCATGAATAAAGTAAGCAGCGTTTTACATAAATGTAGGTTATCGAAAGAAGTGGTCAATTTCTGTGCTTTAACGAATTTTCAAGCAAAGATTTTGAATTTAATGTTATTTGTTTACTAATTTCGTGGCTCGCGTTCACGTCTGAGTAAATTTGTAAATTTCATAGTTGAAAATATTTTTCGGCGCGAATTTGAAATGATTTTCCATCAAATGCCCAATTTTCTGGTTAATCGAACATTATCCAATACAGACACACTTTATGTCCCAAACACGTGATCGTGTATTGTAAAACGGGGTGAGTTATCGAATAAACATCAAAACGTTCGCACAATTTGCAGTGGGGGATGGATTTCCGCGCTTCCACGGGGCTATTTGCATTTTTCCATTACCAACCCAAATGCGTTTGATCGGCCGACACGTCCACTCCCTCTGAACGTTGCTAAAATTTTGGAGTGCATTTTTACAACTCTTTGTACCAAAAAAGAACGAAAATGGTACCTACTGCGCTTGAAGTTATTTAAAATACTAAACATAGTAGTAAAAAAATATATACAAAATATTTTTTTGTTGTGTGAAAAATAAATTTTGTTAATTTTTAATTCAAGTTTTACTTTATTTTTACTTGTTTTTTTTTATATATATTAAAGTACACCATTAAATCTATAAACAATAATTACAAATTCATGAGAGTCTAATGTGTTTATTTTAAATATGCCAAGGGACGTCTCTTTGTTGTAGAGTCCGGCAATAAATGAAAAATATACAGGAAGGTTTATTAGTTGACGCGGCAGTCACTTTGTGGTAATATTTATCAATATTTAATTTAGACTTTGTAAATGATGCGGAATGCCTAGAAATATATGTCACAATAGATTTATAGATATAGTAGTATGTACCAAGTAAAACATAAATAAAAAATAAGTAAAATAAAATTTAAGCTGTAAATATTTTGACTTATTATTATTATTATATTCTGACACGGTATCAAAATCATAGTTCAACATCCCCATCTATTATTTGATGAAACTTAATGCTAAATCTGCTTCAAAATAGTTAGAAAGCGCCAAACTGAAAACTTGTAAAATTACTAACTTCAATAAAATAATGCAATTCTATAGAGATGTAAAAATGAATACCTACGATGAAATATTGGCTGTCGCCCGTCCATAGTTCGTTATTGGAGTGATCTAGATAATACCGCGTGTATTTATGACCCCACCGTTGAAATATTTCAGCAGTGTATTGACAGATGCGTTATATTGCCCAATTTATCGTTTGTCCCATTTATCTTTTTTTCTTCTCCTGATCATACGCCCTTTGTGATTCCTCCCCTTGATTGCCCTGTACCCCGAATGTTCCGATTCAGAAAATACCCATTTGTATTACAATTTCTGTCGTTCAATTTATTTTGCATTGATATATGATTTCGAGCGTTAGTTCTCACATAGTGACCTCGAAGACGCTTCCAAAATATGATTTACATCAAATTGACATCAGTCATATATATATATACATGTATAAATAAAAATTTTACTTGGTAAATATCGCTATTAATTATAATCTTGTACAACACGTTTTTCCATGCATTTATCTAACATCATTCAAACACCTTCATGTCTTAAATGCATAAAAAATCACTTGTCACAGTAAATTTTGCAAATAAGTGATATTTTCTACATAAAAATAAAATATGAAATAAATAAATATTACCATAGTGACTCCTAAATCATTTTTTTCAACAGGAATAAGCCGCACAGCCTAGATTTTAGAGTCTTGTCTGCAGGTAGGGTAGTTAGGAAATGGAAGGTGTATGAAAAAAAAGCATTATAAACACTCAGACCAATTGAACATGAATATTTCTTGAATTCATTTTGCATTTGGTGGGAATCGAACCAGCAACGTCAGTTTTGCAGTCAATCGTCTCCCCAACTATGCCTGTAAATTAATCAAATTTATAAAATTTACGGCGCCTGTAAAATAATAAAGTTTATCCTTCTTACATACAATTTAGTAGACAAATCAAAGGCTTTTTTAATATAAAACGTACAGGATGTTCATAAAACATTATTCCTATGAAGCTGTGATGAATTCTACAGGTAAATGGATAGGTAGGTATACTGTAAATGAAATATGTTCTCTTTCAATGCAACCATTCATTTACCCGCTTTTTTCTGTGATCCGCCAAAACATGTCGGGCGGGAAAAAAATGATAGTGCAGATACAAACGTTTTCCGTTGAAGTTGCGCGCGCTATTCCCCGGTGCCTCGTCCGTTATCCCGCCCTCGGAAAAAGGTTTGATGTCGCATTGAAAACCTTTTGTGCTTCGCTTCCGATCGGGGAAATGCTCGAAGCTCTCGCATAATCGATTCACACCGACCCCGATGTGTTCCGCCCGTTCCCACCCGGGGGCCAGTAATAATTGCACTTGCAATTCGATAAAGGCGACCCCGTTATCTGTGCCGGGATTATCGGTATCAATACTTGATTCACCCTTTCAATGTATGCGCTCCTGTTAAATAAAAATAAAAATGCACAGCATTCATCACATTTATTTTTAAGAAAATATGTAACTAAAAAAATATCTTACCATCATTCCTTCAATCTATGCGCTCCTGATAAAACAAAAAAAGAAATTGCACAGAATTCATCACATTTATTTAACAAAATATGTATTACAAAAAACTATCACATCGCTTCCCCGCAGGGTAAGGCAGTCTTTGCAAACAATATTCGCCTATTCCACATTCATGCATCTTCTCATCTCATACATTATCCGACTCCTGACCAGACCGCTTTCAAGCATTTGAAAGCAAAACATCAATATAATGGACCTCTTTTTAACGGACTTCAGATATAACGGTCAAAAATCCGGTCTAATGTTAAATAATTCAATTAACGTTCTGTTAATTATTATTATACATGCTTAAATTGAAGTGTCGCCGCATGTAAATAAAATTTCGGTCATGATAATCTCAAATATAAATTTGTTTGCGTCATATTGGTAAACTGTAACACAATTAGTTAAAATTTTGTAGCCACATATTTCCAAAAATAAAAATATTGCGTACCCTAAAAAGACCGACATTTATCGTTTTGTATTCAGCTGCTCTCTTGGGGTTAACTTCGTGTTAATCATTTGTTCTGCGACTAGAATAGCTTTGCAATACTTATATATATTTTACCGCCAAATCGGAAACGTCGAAAATTAATTCGATGCTGGGAATTGGGAATTGACTTTCGGACACTGACGGGCGTTCGTATGTGCTCCTG
The DNA here is from genome assembly GCF_059751285.1 of Brachycentrus maculatus. Classification (NCBI taxonomy): domain Eukaryota; kingdom Metazoa; phylum Arthropoda; class Insecta; order Trichoptera; family Brachycentridae; genus Brachycentrus; species Brachycentrus maculatus. The sequence continues at coordinate 841,866 of NW_028280878.1, read as the reverse complement.
ATGCGTGTGTTACTTTTTAAATTACATACGACAGAATTTACATACACGAATATAATCTACATTTTTAGCTGGATCGTTTTCCATTACCTGACATTACTTGTTTTTATTTCGCAACTATGTTATTGCGTTGTTTATTTGTGTTTTTTTTTTTTAATAATTATAAATGACTATGTATAAGAGTTGCAACCTCAAGATGAGAAAATATTATAATTGCGTTGTCAGACATACTACATTGTAAAAAAAATAGTTTCTTTGAAAACTCAATTTAATAAACTTATCATATTTTCATTGATGTTATAGATATTTTCGTAAAAGAAAGGTTTTTTTTTTCGCCAACTCTCATTGTTTGAATTTCTCCCATTTATTAATTGAGGCACAATATATTAATTGATACAAGTCATTCTTCGAGTCACCCATTTAGGATATAATCCATCTTTAATCATAAATATATAAAATCTTTTATAATTTAGCTTGCCGAGATCATATTGTACATAAAAGTGAGTGTCTGAGTACTCAGCACATAGTATGTGCACAATAATAATAGGAAACCTTTTCGTCGGATGATATATTGCCGCTGCCGGAAGAGATGTGCTGGTCCCCCTACTTCCGCACTGCGATGCTCTCCTGGTAGCGCTGAACTAACACGTACCATTTTCTGCGTTTAACCCACTGTAGACCCCGCCGGACAAATGGCGGGTTAATGTGCCGGTCAGCGTCCGATATAGTTAAAATCGCATAAATCAAGCATTGTCTTTAAACCAATTCAATGCCATATACCTTCAAGTACAATTCCTTAGTAATTACTATTTTTCATTAAATTATCGAGCACTTTTTGTACTACATCTTATAATATCGTTCAATGTATAATTTTGCCAGGTAAACGATATTAATTTTTCGACAAATGTGATTTCGAATAAGCGAAAATGTTGACATTCGTCATTCAAAGTAAGCTTTAACTACACTACATTCATATTTAGTAAAATCGAAACATTTAAGTGCAAATTGAAATTTGACAATAGTAGATATTCTTAAATAATATATTCATTTGGTTAGTCACTTTAAAAGAAATTAAAGTAAGAGCGAATCCCAATAATTTAATATGAAATAAAAAATGGGAATATTTACCTACTATATTTTGTAACTTTATGACAAATCCAGATTTTATTCGATGTATACTAAAAATGATATAAATACACTTCAAGAAATTCTCTTGTCCCCTGGCTACCAGAGCAGTAGAAGTACTATAGAGATCTCACGATATAAGGGCAGGTTTCAGGAACTGCTTTCGTGCGCCACGGGGTCTATGTACTATGTACACACTCGAAAGATGTTTGCCAAAATATTCTCTGAGCCTTCATATTTTTTCCGGCCGGGTGGAAAAGTCATATAAAGAATTCATTGTTCCGCTTTATATGTATACTTTTCGCGTTGTTACTTGGATTTTAGGGAATTGTTTGATCTATATTTCCGAATAGTCTTGTTAATCCATACCATCCATTTTATCTCCGGTTTTTTACTTGTCCCGCATTCGCCTTTTAAATTGTGTTAAAACATTACAATTTAATAACATGCGTAGTATATAAGTTTATTGTTATTTTTTACTAGCTCGGCAAACCACTTACACTATTTGGTGAGTGATTTAATTAATACATTTGGGTCTTTGATTAATCATCGTGGAACATACAATGTTCAAAATAATGGTATAATGGTTTCATTATGACCAATTAGGCGTTTGATATAATATGAAAAATGTACATTATGATGAATATTATCTTTTAAAAATAATATCACCCAATCATGCTATGTCTTGCGTCATTGGGTTTAAACCTAATTAAAAATAATACGTATGAATTTCATATAAATATAAATGACGCTTTAGAAATAAAACATCATATTTTTTGTGTAAATAAATGCGTATTTCTCATGAATATGGATAAAATATAAGTAAATACTTTGATATTTACCTACCGAGATTTTTTTATGCCAAAGCTTTTTTCTGTAAATGAATCGTACTTTGTGTACGTATTAGATCGAGAAACATTGTTTTACAACAAAAAATGTATTATTTGAGTTTTTCAACAATTCTGAAAGTAAATTTGCCTGGGGCAAATAAATTTATCTTTGTTATATCAGCGTTGAAATTATAATACATATATCACATTCAGAGGCAGCGTTTTTCTACTTTGCTACAATTTTCTTTGTGGAATTAAAATGTTGTTGATTTTGGGCTCCGAGCCTTCTTTGTGCTTTATATACGGCAAAACCTCTGGCTTTTTACGTCATTTTCCATTTTTATAATACAAAGAAGAAAAATCAGCAGGAAAATAAATCAGCGTATAATATTAGCTTAGGTTTTGTAACGTTAAATTAAAATGTGCATAAGGTTTATTAAAAAAAAACTGTGTAAAATGTGAAATGTTTAAAAAATATATTCATCTGAGCCTGTCAAAAATAAATTCTTGTTAATATTTAAAATTATCCTTATTTTATTTTATTTTTTTCTCTTTAAGAAAGTTTGTCTACATTATAGAAAAGATTTTTTGGAATCTTTCTTTACAATTTCTACCAAAATAATTTCGATTCTTCAATCAGTTAAAAACGAAAAAAAACAAATAATTCATTAAAAATTGAAATTTTAATGATTATAATTTTATAAATTATTTTAATTTAAAATAAATTACATACATAAGTGTAACACATAGAATTCCTGATGAGTTATCGCCATTAACATTTGAGGATTCAGGTTCACAAGACTGATACACAAATAACAAAGTGAAAAAGATAAAATTATTTTTACATAGGGCAAAATGTAATATTTAAAACAATTAACGGGTATAGTAAATATATATATAAAACCCTTATCCGCACACCAATGGTGCATAGGGCACTGTGTCATATAAACGCAGTGTTATCTTTATCGTTCACACATGAAGGAAAGGTGATAAGCCCTCCGCATCAGGTACCAGTCCATGGAAATATTGAATAAATATTACAGTGAAAAAATCACTTATATTTATTTTACCCCCCTTGGAAATCGAACCCGGGACCTCCAGAACGGTAGCCGAGCGCGCTGACCATTACAGTATAGTAAATAGGAATATAAAAAATAAAAAAAATATATAAGGAAAGAAGTATGATTAAAGGAAACAAATGAGAGAATATGGATAACCTGGGCTTTTTTTTCATGTAACGCAGTGGAACGGCGTTCCGGTACCTTTTTTCACGTAAAAAATATTTTCAAAATCAATTAGACTGAACAATGTTTGCGCTTACGTAATTAAATCTAGAATATATAGAATAGTCAAAATATAAAATATGGTATTGTAATGGATGTTTAAATGGTATTTGAATATACATTTTTTTAGTTAAGAACTTGACATGACGTGAGTTCTGAGACCTTTTTTTTTTAATAAAAGCCCTGTATATACGTAACTAATCACTAACGTTATTTTTTGGCTTGATTTGTACCTCCTATTTTGAATTAAAACTAATTCGTTTGTAATAAATAAATTGAATATCTGGGATCTGTAGTATCCGTTGCTTCTCTGGACCTAGTTTTGCGATTCTCCGACGGTTATTAGACTTGCATTCCCCACATTAGAACAACGGATCCGGCTCAGCAGAGATGTTGAGCGACACCGCCATTACGCGCAGGCGGCGTCAATCTCCGTTTTAATTAAATGGCCGTCGTACTGCGAAGAGTGGGGCACGTCGGCAAAAAATAAACTTTATGGTTAATGGTGGCGGCCTGTTGTTCAAACAATGAGGCTTGATGCTCGAAACAGTGGGCCGTGTTACGTGGAAGAAGCTTTCAGGCCTATTTTATTCTCCCCGAGCTTTATTTCGTGACAACAATCTTCATTGTTGCCGGCGGGACTTAATGCCCGCTCGGAGATTTTCGCCATTATTTAATGTGTTTCGTTAATTTGGTTTGATTGTTCGCCAACCGACTGAAAAATGCCCACTTAAGTGAATTGTATGGTAATTTTATTGCACATTTATTGCCTCGGATCTTTGGCTTAGCGAGACTTGAAACTTTTTTGTTAGTTTTTTTTATTTAAAACCACAAATCAATGGTCACATTTCAAAATAAAGTAAAATACTTTTTTCAGTCAGTGTTTAATATGTAGATTAAATACTTTTTTCAGTCAGTGTTTAATGAGTAGATACTTTTACTATATGATTTCAATTACAAACTCTGGATAGCGATAATATCTCCTTAAACTATAAATAAAACACTTGTTTTTAACCAGTTGAGTATTATATTTTAAAAACTAATTTTGGAGGCTATAGATGCTTCCATCTACGGGTTCAAATATAAACTAATATCTCATTTTTTAATGTGCCCTTCTTTTTTTTTTAAATAAACAACAACAAAAACACTTTTGTCGTAGTTTGTTTTACTTTGAGTGCTCGTTTTTTTAACCCTTTGAAAATGGCAGCGAAATAAAGTCTGAAAATGTTGTACATAACATATATTATGCGTAATCCTCATACGATATTTATCAAGGAGGAATGAATTCCTTCGTCCAACATGTCAAACATAATTCCGCTCCCAACTGATCAAACAAACGCACAAAAAGAATGTACCGTTTTATGTTACATTTTTCTTAATGTTAAAGAGGAAATGATAAATCCTTGTTATTTGTCGTTTCGAAGTTTCGCTTTTGGAATTGTTCAAAGTTTTTCTTTTTTTTCAAACGTAAATAAATAAATCTACCATTTGGTACAAGATTGACCCTCCAGGGAGTTTTCTAGAAGTAAGGGTGAATTCGAATGAATAGGAAACATTTCGGTATTGTCAACACGCGAATACAAGTTGTGATAACCTAAGTAAAAAGTTTACAGAATAAATTAGTATTTCGTGACAAAGGTCTTTAAATCAATCTAAGATAATCTGGAATTAATATTAAGGATTTCCATTATTATATTTAAATATTTTTATTTGATTTTTGGTAATCTAATCTACAGGTTACGTACAAATTTACCCTTTATGTGACAAAAAACGATTATTATTTTTTTAACCGAAAAATTCAATGACGTGGTCATTTAGATGCGTTCTTTAGTAATATGCTTTTGTACTTATTGTATCACAGGGCATAAATGTAGTTGGCGACTATCGTAAGTGTGTTAATATTGTATTTGTACTCGAATTCGACAGTCCATGATTTAAAAAATGATTTGCGCTTGAGATTTGTGGGTGATAGATTGTTTTGCTGTTTTTTTGAAAAGGCTTTCCGTATTCAACGCATGTTGTTCGTTACGGTTCATTCCTTTCAGTATTATTTTATTGTTCATGCATTGAAGCATAATTATTTTTAAAACAAAAGTTTTTTCAGGGAACAAATTGGTTTATTGAAAATAATTACCGTCTAAAATACTTATAGTAATAAATGGATGCAGTTTGTTTTCTTGGATAAGTACTTAATCATTGTGAGAAGAGTGCAGTTAACGTCTTGGAAATAAAGTGTTTTAGACTTGTTTACGTTCACAATTAATTATTTTAAAGCGTAGCACGTGCCTTTCACATTTATTGATTCAAAAACAACTTTTAAACTTTAGCCGAGAGCTGAAAGAAACAAATGTTATCCGTTTAAGAGAAAACACGACTTAAATCCAATTACGTTGCGTGTTTAAACGCATTTTTAATGCTATCCTTCAGCAAAGAGTTATAGGTATACGAGTATTTATGTGTGTAGGTTCGGCTAGAAATTGATTAAGTGTACTTAGCGGCGAAGATTCCGGTCGAACGCAATGCCCGGGGAATATTTCTTACCTCCCGCTGACACATGCGGGCCTGGTACGTTCCGATCATATGTGGCGTGTCCTGATGGAGAAGTTCAAAAGTCAAAATCGAACTGAATTGAAATTAATCGCAATATTATGTATGCTCTCACCTTTTTTTCACATGAACATACATAGTCAAACATACTTCGTAATTTTTCTTTAAAAAAAATATTTTCAGCAGCATAAAATTGACTTTTATTTGGATTAACACCCACACTATCATCCAATACCCTTATTCTGGGAAACAACCGATCGCCAAAATTAACTTTTTTCCTAGTACTTTTCAGAATTGTAAACAATTCCATGTTCGTTACGTGAACAAGAATAAGAGGCTATTGACGAATAAGCCAATTACGGCAGCCATTGCGATCTAAGTTTTTCGCTTTTACCTCCTACGTCGAAAGAGATTTATCGCTTCTCTTTCAGAGTTGTATCTGTCTCTTGAATTTTTTAGTTCAACTACCTCGTCGTTGAGTCATATCTCCTTATACTCTGTTTCGCTAAGTATATTATTCGAGTCGATAAATTTAATCGACACGCTTAAGCTATTGCTTATGCAATTGACTAATTGAAGAACAAATAACATTGGATTCTCGACGTTGAGAATACTAAACGGTTGTATATTTTATAGCGCCGTGAGTTTTTACTCCGTTGTCCCGCTGGGTTACCTCAAAACAATTTATTAAATAAATACATTCCTTCACGGGATATCGAGAACGAGGAGCGAATGACAGTTATGAAGTGAGTTTCTAACCTGATTTAATTATTATATATGTATGAAATATACCTAGTTTATAGCTACGTTGCAAAAAATACTTTGGAAATGAAATTATATCTCCAATTATTGTATGCTACATCCAAATGAATAATAGGGTCAACCGATTTAAAACAAGGACCTCGCTAGTCGGTAAATCTTCCTCTACCCACCCAACACTTTCATCCCAGGAAACCTTTTTGAAGGCAAATGACGGGGGTAAATCGGCCCGTTTGCGGAAATTTATACATTGTTTTAGAGTCAAAGGTAAGGGAAGCGGTCATGCTACCGCCGTTTCGTGGTGGTTAAAGGAAAACTGGAATTTCTAAGTCCATTTCCTTTAAATAACTCCGCAAATACCGTAGCCTGATAAGGGTAATACTCGTGTGCAAACAGAATCGAAAATATTCAATTGAACGGTCGTTTCGAGAATTCCCATGTTTGTTATTCGAAATGAATCGTAATAAGGCCTCATTCTTCCGTCCTATGAATTAATCAATGGGCTTTTACAGGCTAGATTTATAATTTGGTTCGGGGATTTGATGAAACAACTATACCTCAACAGTATCGCGTTTTGCACATTTTTATATTCTAATACTTTTTCATATTATTTTTTGACATCTCATCAAAGATGAAGAAGAATATGGAAGTCTGGGCATTTACGGGGCTTACGACCGTCATAGGCTGGTTTGAGTGATCACTTTACACACGTGTAACATTCACCAATTCTACCCATTATTGACAACCACACTACTCAAATTCTTGGAAGTTCTATATATATATGAACCAATTTAGAAACCTTATTCATGAATCACTAAAACTTCACTAGAGACATCTATTGGTGAGATGTAAAGAAGCTTTTTATTAAATATATATAGAACTTCCAAGAATTTGAGTAGTGTGGTTGTCAATAATGGGTAGAATTGGTGAATGTTACACGTGTGTAAAGTGATCACCCAAACCAGCCTATGACGGTCGTAAGCCCCGTAAATACCCAGACTTCCATATTCTTCTTCATCTTTGATGAGATGTCAAAAAATAATATGAAAATAACTCCTGTAATTGGAGATAATCCAGATTTTGTGAACAAGTATTTGGACACACTCAAAATGTTCTAATACTTTTTGTTATATAAATTAAGATTTTCCATTTTATAATTAAAATATAACGTTGTTTTAAAATCACTTCACATATTTTATTATAACTTAATTATAATGTCTACCGGTTTCGAAGCTAACCGCTTCTTTTTCAAGACTAATTTATACTAAAAACAAAATTCAAAATATTTTGGCGTTTGGCAAAGGAGGTTGGGTAGATCTCAAGTGGCTTTATTTTTCGTCTCAGTCAAAAGGGATCTGGGATGTTGAGTGATTGGAAAAATATTTAAGAACGGACTTTTAGAAAATTTTTGAATGTTTTACATACATGTTTAACCCTGATGATGACAAGTTTTTTTATCGAAACCGGTTGGTGTAAAAAGTGGTTAAAAAGAATGTTATTTCTATTAGAATTGATCGTTTAACACTGAAGATACCAGGAAGACAGAAATGCTGGCAGGTAACTGAGACATCTCACTGCGTTAGCTCCCTGACAAGACCCCTGTTCTAATTTATATCCAGACCATAGATGCTCTCCTTGTATTTACGTAATGGATCGACCAGGAAAGAACCATACACTGTACATAATTCACACAGATCTGAAACATGTATGTTTGCACTAAACACGTAATATATATGACCAGGAAACATACATGACCATAGGTAAAATTGAACCGGAATATAGGTACCTGCAAACTTATCAAAATATCATTTCATGTAGATAATACATAAATATTTTTGTAACTCTGGTTGTATCGATATCATTTTATAAACAGAACATGTATTTTTCTTTATTAACACAAATTTTGGCATTGAGAGTTACTTACTTATTTAACATTTCGTTAAATAAGTTGTTTAAAGGCGGGGGACTGACCGGAGCATATCGTGGTAAGGTAACGTTGTAACGTCGCTCACGGCGAGCGCTCGGCTTGCTGTACTGACTACACGAATGCTCGAATCGTAACGTGTTTGTTACGTTACGGCGAAATGGCTATAATAAGATCAATTATTAGTGGTCAAGTCAGGAGTAAAACGAAAACAAAATAAAAGTACCTGAAATATAAAGTGCTGAAGCACATATGAAATTCGATGGTAAATATAAATTATAATAAAAAAACAAGAATGCAAGGCTGTGATAAGCATTATCGATAAAGTTAATAAGGTGTGTTGAGATGGTTTTTGCATGTGAATTTAATGAGTGAAGAAATAATAGAAATACAAAGTTATGAGGCGTATGTGGTTGGTAATAGAAGTAGAGTAAGACTGAGAAAAACTTAACACGATCAAGTATTTTAAATACTTGATTGTGTAAAGTGGTCAGGTCAGAAGTCGATATAATCGGCGGGTATGTATGAGGAGATGCATGAATGTGGAAGAAGCGAAGATTGTTTGTAAAGACAAATTGGTGATCTATTCTCTCTTCCTGCCTCTGTGGGGAATCGGCGTGATGGTTAGTTAGTTAATTTAGTAATTTAAGATGATTTCATAAAATCCTCCCTATATGGTGTATTTGTTTATCTTTCTCTCTAATTTATAAGTACGCAGGGCCGGCTGTAGGTGCCGTATTGCGGGCGTGCGCGTCCGCGTCTGAGCGCTCGCTAGCCCGGCGCCGTAAATCACAATCTGACAAGCGAGACAAACGTTGCGATGGGCTTCGGAGGGTGTTCGAGTTCGGAGGTGACTTGGGCCCGCGATACATACACTACAACTAGAAATACATACATATGTAGCATATATACAATATAAAATAAAATCCGTAGTACCTACCTACCTACTTTTCATTACTCGCTAATTTTACCAGTAAAATAAAATTGACTAACTAACTAAGCATCTTGCCGTTTCCCCACAGGTGTACGCAGAGAGGATAGAATGTCACACCAATATTTCTTTGCAATATTCGCCTCTTCCACATTCATGTATACCTGCCGATTGACCTGATCACTTTCAAGTATTTGAAATACTTGATCATGACAAGTTTTCGTCGGTCTTCCTCTGCCTCTTTTTTTGGCAAAGCACCCAAAATTGAGTGGTACATGTTTCTTTTACCTACCACATTTGCCTCATAAAATTGTTTTACTATTTTAAATTCGCTCATGTAATTCCCACACCCAAACCATTTAAAAACACCAAAAGTAAAAATAAGTATTCTTTATCACAGTACTTAAATTGTACATTTGTCTTTGTAATGTAATGGTCAGCAAGTTTAGTAAAAATCGTAGACTTAAAGGTTTTTTTTAAATAATAATACCAAAATAATTAATGCATTGTTTCACACATTTATTAATTCCATACTGGTATGTTTACCTGAAACAATGAACTATATAGTTTTCTCAATGTGTTTAAGATAAATACGGTACTATACTATGCGCTGTTTCGATTCATTGTAAGCATCGCAGTATGCATATAAGGAGAAAAAATATTAATTAGTGTCTTCTTATCATAGTGTTAATCCATACAATTAGTGCTAGTATAGGTTTAATTCACACAGTATCTCCATGAAAAGTGGTGTTTTTTGTGTGCGATACAATGATCACACTGTTTTTATATGTTAAAAAAATTGTGGATTTAAAGTAGGTACACGTTTTATTAATTCAAATAACTATTTATTCACTATTCTTATATATTAAAATATCGTATTTCTTACAAGGACAATAAATTTTCGATACAAAGGAATAACTAGGTAAATGTGAACATTATGATATCAAATAAGGACCATTGATCATAAATATCAAATAGTTTTACATCCCTTGCTCGTACATTGTATTTGAAAAGTCAATTCGGTACATCACATCGATACGTTCATACGCGTCCATTGTGAAGCGGCCCTCGCATTCTCAGCCTCACCTCTTCGTGTCTCTATATTCGATCTTTATTGTCCCTCCATGTAATGGGGTTCCGGTCTTGTCCCATGATGTATTGTTTAATTCTTCACTCGTATATATTTTATAGCCCACGTCGAGTGAGCTAATTTATGCGATTGCCCTTACCTTGGTCCGGCACTGTGACACAAGGCAATCCCATGAGTAAAATACGACTTTCCTCACATTTCCGTTATAATTAGATTTTTTTTCTAGTCAGGTACCCATAGAAAACTTATGATAGTTTTTATACATGAATTCATAAGGTTATTTTCACATAATAAGAGTATTTCAAAAAGTAATAATCATTATTTTTCTTTTGTTTCAGGTATGTTAAAAAGATTACTTTAATTTTTAAAAGTATTCATTCTACGCGTCCGTAGGTCCAGAGGTATGTGTTTATTTTATTAATCTGGTACATAATTCACCACAATTAAACGTACCTATAAGACGTTTTTGCATTCATCTTTGTATATCTAAACAATCTTACCATTTTTTGATTCAATGTTATCATGGTATACTAAAACGTTTCAGTTCTTTAAATTCTGTATCAGATAATTCTGTAATTAGGAAAAATAAATCATACACGAAATTAAGTAATTGATGGAAAATAAAATTCTGTTTGATGCAACTTCCCTATTCAACGGAATATTTCCTTTGTTTTTTTTTTCATTTGATGGTCTGTAGGGTAAACCTCTGCTTATTGAAATGGCATACCTTTGTTGGCCCGAAAGGTTTACCTTTGTTGACCCGGAACGGTTCTCTTTTTTTAGCGTCATGTCCTAGAGAGAAATTTACACGACATATATAATGTGGAATTAAAAAAAAACTTATTATTTCCATGAAATAATACAATAATTTAAATCATGGGCATTGCCAGGTAAAATCTGTAGTAGGTGGGTATACTCGTATTTGTAAAATTATTTCAATGTAATATGTTTCAACTCATACGATTGAAACAATTGAAACGTCTTAGAAGGTATCGGATTATACTCGGTTTAGCATAAAAGTTTGCGGTCAGTAGCGAGCATTCTTATTCCATTTCTGCCACTGTTCTTTGCAGCCGACAGAATTCCCAATGTCCCCTTGCTGCTCCCAAAGGATGCAATGTGCGTCTGAAAACTGCACTTGGAAAACTTCTACATGCATTCCTGTGCACCCGAGTGCATTTGCTGCCGTTCAGTGAAATTTTTAAGTCGAAACAAACTTGGGTAACTTTTATATTCGAAATGTTTATTTTTCGATACATTTGCGTGGGCGAGTTTCTTGGCTCTGCTAAAATGCTTATATTGAGCTTACTTTTACATCTTCCTTAATCTCGAAAAGAATACTGGTTGATACTGAATACTTTTTGGAACATTCTTAAATTAATTCCACTCTTTTCATAGTTTAGCCTTTTTAGTTTGCAAAGCTGGAACGTCGTGTTAAGTGTCCATTTTGTTTTAATAAAAGCCTTCGCGGCTGTGGGATGAATCTGGATTCTTAGCAAACATCCTCAGTTTCCTCCGAATGCCGCCTTGTTTTTGCGCAAAACGGACATTTACTGATGTAATTACGTAATGGTATTTGGCTCAACTCGGGGTCGACTCCTGTCGCCGGCTTAAATTAGGCCGTAGAATGCGAAGTCGGATCTAAAAACACAGTCGTTAAGGCGATTTCATTAAATACGTGCTTTTGTATCCGTGCAAAGCTTCGAATCCCTACCGAATTTATGCGGTCGGGATCTGATAAATATTTTCGGGTACGCTTTACACGACTCGCGAAACGTGGAAGATTTTGACAACTTTAACGTTCGAGGAATGTTTCTGCAGTTTTAATAGGTACACATCTTAGTCCGTTTACTTTTATCCCTCCTTCTTTAGAATGTCTTTTTGCGAGAAGTTTTCTTTATAGAAATACTTCGGCTATATAATGGACGCATCGCAAGTTTTCTTATATAAGCGTGCGTATATCACGCACCTTCTTTCCTTTCAACTAGCATGTTGCATTTATCAAAGTCGGGTGTTTTGCGAGCGTCTTTATTTCTACTATTTAACAATGCGTACATTCCTCGTTAATTCTTCCAACTCCGTCCATTTAGCGTCCGTAAATTCGTTAAGACACGTCCGACGTACATCCGCTGTTTAGACGTGCCCGAGGCTATATCTCATAACCTATCTGCGGATAGCATCTGATACAAGAGCGCCTATCGATCTGTATCTTCTTCCCATGCTGCACTCCTAGGAATGAATGTGCCCGGTACCCGGTACGTGAATGCAGTTCGCACGTCCAATTTAAGATGTATTGTAGTGCATTCGCGTATAGAGAATCAGCCTAATGCACGAGTAACACATTTTGTGTTTGTTTGTTTCAAACACTAACAAACAATAGTAAAGGAATTAATTCATACGAGGAAAGCACGGCGCTATCATGCAACTATTTTATTATAATGAAGCTTTTTTGGCGAGGCATTTTGTGTAATATAAATAAAGTACTTACCAATTCAAAGCACTTAATATAAATTTCCTCCGATATACTCAGGGCCTTCCACACCCGTTCCAATCGTTAGAGGACCATTAAGTTGGCTTTATGTTCAACCACAAAATGACCACTTTATTGTTCCACTCTAACTCGCAATAATTAAGTTCATACTTCTCCGTCACTTTCATTATATAATAATACTAACAACCCTTCCAATTGTAACTAAATTGTACGAACTGAACTCTAAAATTAATAGTGTACCCACATCAAATAACAACGGCATAATACAATCATTCATATTCGAGATAAATAATGGCGTGCTTTGTTTTAAGATCTAGTGATTATTATGCATAAATTATGTTGAATGTATTAGGAAATTCACCTACCTCTATAATATTAATATCAGTGAAATAAACAAATTTCAAAATTGACGTTTAAAATGTATGTTTACATGCATGGAGTATGCAATTACTTATATTGGTATATAATTTTCCTGCGCAAACTTTCGCACGTTACTTCCTTTTGAAGTGTTCTTAAAATATATCTTCGGCAGTTTTTGTTACGTGTTTCGTTAGTTGGGTATTAAAAGATCAGTATCGAATACAATCAGATAGCTAGGGTACCTATGGAAGATGTTATTTAACTGTGAAGATATCTCTCGAGGTGTATTAGTTGTTGACCAAAAGTCGACATGAAAGCTCTATTACAGTAGCTCGTGATTTAAAATAATGTGTTATTATTGGCGCAATATTTTTCTCTTATCCTGGTTATAGGCTCGGTTAAGCTTTTGAACTTCAACAGCCCTTTCAGATATTTCTGAGATTACGTCTGCAGTAATATGGCTGGTTTCTTTTATATTTTTAAACCGCGAGGACCGTAAATTTTATTTAGCGAAGCTTGTTTTTTAAACGATATATATAACCTCAATCGACGAGATGTTTTATATCGGAAATTTATTTGTCTAATAGTTATTTTGATAGTTTCTGAGTAAAATACTACCCTTCTTTTTATAATAAAACAAACAAATGAACAGAATTTTTTAATGAATTAAAATTAAGGTAACTGAAATAATTAAAAAGTGACCCTACAAATGTAGTCGAAAACACTTCGAAAAAAAACTAACTATTTCACCATCACGCCGCTTCTCCGTAGGGGTAGGCAGAGAGAGTAGAACGCCAAACCAACCTGTCTTTGCACACAATCTTCGCGTCTTCCACATTCCTGATATGAACACTTTCAAGTATTTGAAATACTTGACCATGCCAAGTTTTCTTCATTCTTCCTCTGCTTCTATTACCAACCACATTCGCGGAAAAAAACTATGTTTGTATCGAACATTTGTACATACGGAATTATTGGGTTTCTTTGTCAATTATTTTATATTATGAGACTATAACTACTACCATTTCTATTATGAACCTTTACTTATTAATATTTATCTCTTCACGAAATCAATAAAAAATTATTAAGTGTTTATCGTAAAAATGTAGAAAGTAACCATTTATTTTATGAAAATTAGATATTGGTAGAACATTTTATAAATCACCCACACGGAAGTCAGCAGCGTTGTAGTATATAATTTCTACTTTAATGCAAAATTATCTTGGCTAGAAGTAACTAGTGACTTGGCAGATTTGTCAACTAGCTACCCATTGTCCAAGGAGGCATAAACACTATTATTTCTCAATGATCACCTTCCGTCTGAGGACACAGGACTATAATACAAGGACTCCATAATATAATATAATAACCTCTTCCTGTACAAACTTCCAGGGACTTAACAATGCCTCCCATAAACGAGTCCTATAATTTCAGAAGTTGCTATCGCAAATTCAAGGCACGACTTCAAAGCTTCAAGACTGATGCTAAAAGTTTCTTTTTGTATTTTTGTAACTTGCATTCCATTAAATATAATTCAATTCTAAGTTCTAATTAGAACCTTTTTTGAAAATAATTATTGTACATATTATTAATTACAAGTTTATTTTCAATAATTATTATAGGTTATTTTAAATTTTGCACGATAAATATCACTATTCATTCTAATAGATTTTCATATAATTCAATGATTAATTACCGACTTCTGACCGATGTTCAATGAACAAATATATTATCTTAATATTAACAGAAATTAAACAAATTGATTTTAGCTGACTATGAAATGTCAGGTCGTTGATATGTTTCAATGAATTTCGTTATATTGAAAATTGATGTATTTTTTAGTAATGTCCTAATTTATTTTGATTATTTATATAAGCTAATATTTAAATGTTGTTTTTAATGCCGGAAAATTAAAAAAAAACCTTTATTGTATAAACTATATTGTAAACCCTATTATATTAACATGTAAGTGTCTCTTCCTTTATATAGACCTCTCTTATGTATAGTTGTGAAGAACTATAATTGGTACTCATGATTTTATTTTTTGTATTCTGTATGTATCATATATTGTAATTGTTGTTCTTCCTTCCAATAAAATAAAATAAAATAAAGTATTTTGGCTCAACACAGGCTATGCCTAAATAGCCATTATACATATTAAAAAAGTATAAAAAATGTATCTCTGTACCTAAAATAAAATAATAATAATGAAAAAATACACGACGAGAAAAACAGGATAAAGTTTCAAATGTAATATTTTTTTTTCAATAAGTTACATATTTTCTGTTTTCAGTCTCGCAATTTCAGAGTCGTACGGAGTGGAACATCAAATTACGGTGGCCGCGATGTCTTCCCTGTAATTTAAAAAGTCCTCGCGAACTTCTGAAATAGGACAAGCCTTTGACTCCATCTATTTGTTTCGTGAACCGAGTGTATTGTTTTTTATATTTCTTATTTGATAAATTTTTATTATTTTGTTCAACTAGGTGCTTCTTCTCGTAGCCTTCTAAAAGTTTTTGGTCACGTTGTTTGCCAGGAATAATAATTTCAGCTTAAACAACTTTAGGATTTTTTTCTCCTTTTCTGGATAAACTTTTGTAATAAAGTTTTTATACAGGGTTAAAATTTTCTAAGATAATATTATTTGGATATTCCACCCTTTTTAAACCACCTTAATGGTTTCTTTTAAGTTTTTAATGTGTTTTTTTTTCAAACTTGCAGTATTAACTAAAGTATATACTTACCTGGTTAAGAAATATATCCCTATACTTTGTTACGTATGTAGGTAGAGTATATATTTTTTCTGCTTGTAAATTTTATGTCCCTCTTAATTTCATGTTTTTTCTTACATTTAAAAATACAAATATTAAAATTACCTATTATTTTTGCTGGTATAAGGGGCTTCGTATTAAAAAAAATGTCTGCATATCGAGCCTGGAAAACTCGGATTCCACGGCAATCAACTCACATTATAACTATTCCGTGTTCAATAGTTTCGATGGTACTACGTTTTCCCGATTATCATCATAAAATAAAATGAAATATAAGGAGTCTAGCGTTTTAAGCAATGAATGAATATCGAAGTAATTTAAAAATATGTATTATTAGAATCTGGAAAAATAATCATTATGTTAACCTATGGTCATCAGATACTTATTCATATTGATACTTACATGTTGCGGAAATAAGCTCGATTCTTGCTACATGTACATATATATGGTATAATACCTGTGAATTTCTCATCAGTAATATTCTGTCATAAATCTTGAGTATATCTCCCATAAATTTGAAAGCTTAGATATTATACAATACGACTTTTACTTTCTCTTTTACCTGTTAAGAAAAAAACTTAGTGGTCTACACCTGATTCTCTTTCTCTTTGGTTATATTTATTACAAGTTCGTACATTTTTTGAAGCATATATATGGTAGGCTAGTTTACGAGTATAATAATTTGTTGTTCTAGAAACGATTCGATAACTAAAATTCAACATATGTCATGTTTCCTTTTTTCTCAATATAACCACGAGTTCATTAATAGTAAATCAACGACGCGAAAAGAGTTGCACTTTTCGCTTTTCAATATGCGGTGCGTGGAACCTCCCGCTGAGTTTTATTGAAGCAATTTTCCACTCAGTCTGTTCCCATCTAGTCTCTTCTCCCCGCGAAGCATCACCTGCGATCTACCTGCTAATAGTTTTAATTATCTGACGCAGTAGGAAGTGGCCTTTCACCACGCTGTTGGAAAACTGTGCTAGATTTACTCGGTGTAAATTGTGAATTATTGTATCTAATGGACAAGTCAGGTGTTATTACTGTCCGACGCGAATCTTTATTTCGAAAACTGACGTTGGCTCAATCGTTTAATTCGGATTTATAGTTTATAACCGTTAGTTATCGATTTTAAGAAAACTAACATAACATTTAAAACTAATGTGGTACTTATGTTTTTTTTTTCTTTCTTCTTTGATTCGGCAGTCACTTGTGGTAAAATCTATCCCTCCATTTTAATTTAAGTTTTACTTAGTTTTATTTCTTAAAATAGTATTATACTTAAAGTGTCTTTTCAATTTATGAAAATTAAAACACAAAAAACCGTTTTCAACTACTTTATTTTAGGTACTTTTTTTCCAACCAGGTTCGATAAATATCCTGTGCTTTTCAGGGATGGATGATGATGAACAAAGTGCTTAAAATAATGTTTGTATTTTACAATGTTTATAATATGTGGCACAAAGTATCACGTAAAAATATTCAAAAATGTGCATAATTGTTAGTCGTCATTATTTTTTTTATTAATAATAGATTACTGCACAATTAGAATACAAACTTTTTAATGTTTGTAATGAAGTTTCCCAGTAATAACATGATGTTCTACAAATAAATATCACGATCAATAAAAATGCGAAGCATTTATTACTTTTGATGTGGAATTTATGATTTACGTTAACAAAACAAAAAGGCGTGTTATTATTTATTATTCTTAATGATACGGACCATTAGAAATGAATGCGTGGTTTTCTTATAATTTATAGATGCATACCAAACTCTAATCTTAACATTTAGTACATATAACCCACGCAAATGACAGAGATTCGGGCATCTTTGCTACAGCACGAATAATAAATGAATTTAATTCATTTCTGATTATATCGGCGTACTTTTATCGCCTCTTCCAATTATTTTATCGAATCCCAATTAAAATTAAATTCGAGGTATTAAAATTGGGACACATTTCATTACGATCGTAAACGTTTGATTTTAGTTTTTGAGCATGTAATTTCATAGAAGCGTATTAACAAATCGTTGTTATTGATTGCGATTAATATGGATAAATGGTATTCTAAAGATTAACTTACTGCTTCAGTCCGCTTCACTTACCATGAAATTTAGAACTTTTAGTAGGAAATCGTTTTTATCAACTTTTATTTGTAGTGAATTCTTTATAAAATGAAATGGAAGACACGCGCCATACTACCCGCTGCGCCATTTGTGTATTCGTATCGTTTCGTATAAAATGTATAGAAGTTGTCTAAGTACCACTGCGACCTCGGTCGATACTCCATGCATTATCCACTTGAAAGATACTGGAAATTGCATACATCGCTTGACCGCTCTACCTTTCTGCTATCCCGATATTATTTCTTCGTTCACCAGCGCTCGTTAATAAACGTAATTATACCACTAAAACATGATCTCATATTAAATTCAATGAAACAATATGATTTTTATGAACCGCCTTGTGTTTATCCAGTCCTAGTAATTTTATCTGTTTTATTTTTTAATAAAGTAGAAATAAATTATTTTGTATTATCTTAACAAGAATCTACTTTCCGAGGTACCTAACCCTTTCGCTGTTGGTACTTATTTATAACCCTTATGTAAAATAAATCAATACGCCACTAACAGAAAGTAGTGTGTAAATAGTTCACCAATAAATCGGCCGAAAGCGAATCGGATTGTGTTTGTAGAGTGTAATAAAACAAAGTGAAAATGTTGGTGTTAAAGACTAATCGATACTTAGCTTCCTATCGTAGTACATATACAACGCAGGGTTATACATTAACCCTACACCCAAAGGCCCACCCCGTAACAGATGTTAGCTCGGTTCGCATTTTCTTACGAAAAGTCTTTACGTGAGATCCTTGTTTATTTATGTTCCCCTGATACTCCGAGATGCTATCTCTCGCAGACTTTTCCCTAAGAAGAGCCAATACTGTTGTATTCTCTTTTTTTCTTTCAATAATAAAACTGTGCCGTATTTTGTGGTATGTGGATCATGTACAATATATGCGAATACGTACATATGAAGAAAAAATATATATTTGGGAATTTTCGTTACAAAAAATACATACAATACACATCCGTGATATCATTGAAATGTTTTCCCTTATTATATAATATATTTATTAAGAACTATAACAATATTTCTCAGGCATTATATTTCGAGGACGTGCGTCTGGTCTAAATAAATATTTTCCTTACGAAAAATGGGTTATCTATTGCTCATACAACAGCCATCTCGAACCAACTGGGTCCTACAATGGTATTCTTTTTGTGCGCTTGATAAACGCTCCATGCGACCGGACATCCTCCAGAGAAAAAGAACCATTGTTTTCCGTTTAAATAAATGTTATTTTTGCTCGGCTCGCTCCGTGTATTTTGCTTACATCTGATAAAAGTGTCAAAAACATTAAAGTAGAACAAATGGCGTCTCGAAACGATCGGTTCTTGTTCCCGTAATATGAAAAAATGGTTAGAGATTTTATTTGAATATTGTTTACAACGACTGTCGTGAGCATTGTTTACGAAATCTATTATTAAAGGACGTTTTGTCATTTGTTTTCTAAATAATATTACTATTTATATGCGTGTACATGATTTTTTCTTCACCAGCGTAATAAAAGCTCAGGGTGAAAGTCAGTCATTGCTGCTGTACGGGGAGAGAAATGGAGGAGGAATAGTAGGTAGGAATCGGAGTTTAGCAGTCATTGTAAGGCACTCTGCATTGCATAATTAAGATAATTTTGGACTTGAGAAAAAATATCAGCCATCATAAATTTAAAAAGATTTTAACACGTTTATTAATTACTACCCTTGTTGTACAATACGATATTCTCTTTATGAACATATAGCGTGTTAGATTTTCAAAAATTTATAATTCTTCAAACCCTTATCCGCACCCGATGGTGCATAAGGCACTGCATATAAAAGCAGTGTTATCTAGATCGTTAACGCATGAAGAAAATGTGATCAGCCCTGCGCTTCAGGTCCTGGGTAATATTGAATAAATATTATAGTGAAAAATCACTTATATTTATTTGAACCTGGGACCTCCTGTATGGTAGCCGAGCGTGCTGACCATTACACTGACAAAAATTTACAATACTTGCATTTGTGTCGAATAGATGCGTCGATTTGTTTACGAAGATGTCACATCAAATTAAAGGTCTGCCTCTGGGGGAATTCACGCTCGTGAGAAAAGCAATAAGACGATAGCAAACAGGCCGGGAATACGAATGACTGGAGTCGATTCATAACCGCCTCGCGTTGCACTCTCAATACGTATTGAACGATACACGACACGCGATTCGACATCGTGACAATGCATCAATGCAGAAAGGGTGCATTTGAATAATGACGCCGGTCACCGATTGACAGCATGATGGATTTTTTCAAAATGAGACGTCAATCCGCCGCGCACCGGCCTCGGGCGGCCGATCTCGCGGCCGATACAGCCGGAGATGTAAGGAGCGACATATTTGCGTGTCGGACTTGCATTTTGTCAGGAGCGCTTTGCTCTTTTGTTTTTACATCACTCACGCGAGTGGAAAACCGGTGACAAGGTGATGACAGAAAACGATAAGAATGTCCTTTTCGCGTTTTCTTTTGCTCCGCTTCGCTTATCGGCCAGATCCCATCTCGTATGACTGTTTTTGAATGGCACTCCGTCATTAATTCTATTTATTTTGAATTCTTGCAAATTATCATTATTTAACCATATCCGCAAAAAATGTTTTGCAAGAGAAGATATGTCAGAAAGCCTAGATGCTTCTGTATCAGATCTGGGAATACGGTGGGACAGCTTTCAATAACCATATCCGCTCCCTATGTGGAGAATATAAAGTCCACAAACTGTCTGCAGGCTTTTCTATCGACCGCCAGCTCCCTTGCATCCTCCCAAGTCAGGTCGACGTTCCGAAGTTCAGACGAGAGCTGCCGACGAATTATCAGCGGTGGTCAAAAAATAGATAAAAGAGGCAAGCTTGATCAAGACTCTCGGTAGGCATGCGAAGTACATGGTCCAGCCAACTGAATCGCCTTTTCTTGATGACTGCTGTGACCGAGATTTGCTGCGTTTATATAATGCAGTGCCCTATGCACCATTGGGTTGCGGATAAGGGTTTGAAGAAGACATATGTAGTTCATTAATCGATTCGCGTATTATTTATGACACTGTAAGTATTTTATTTATTTTTCGGCATTCACTTTGTGGTAAGACATGATGGAATTGTAAATGAAAGCACTTGTTTTTTACCACTTGAGTTATATTTATTTTAACGACTAGTTTCGGAAACTACAGATGCTTCCATCTTCGGGTCTGAATATAAACATGAAGGTTTTTTAGACCCGAAGATGGAAGCATCATTAGCTTCCGAAACTAGTCGTTAAAATAAATATTACTCACATGTTAAAAAAAACATGCGCCTTCATTAAAAATTACACCATCAGTAAATTTTAAAATGAAAATTCCTTTTTTCTGTTTTATTTCATTTATAATAAAAAAAAACTGTAAATTTACAGTGGGGTCTTGTGTATTTTTTTTATCTGAAAGGGAGGCCATGGGCGAAAAAAGTTTGCGAACCTATGCTATAAATGTTCCTTGCCCTTAATCAGTTTTGCGTATCAAGTTTGATGACGGGACCAATAGTAATTAATCGAAAGCGTGCAGGATAAATCCAGCCGGCAGGAGGCGAGGTCACAAGTCTCGCCGAGTACAAGGATCAGAGCCCGCGATTTGTAGGGCCGCAGATGGCATTGCCTTACTTTATGTCCTAACTCGGTCTCGAACTGTGTTCTCTGGTTTGGCGCGGACACCTTTAGCTCCGGTCGTGACCCGACACGGTCGGAGGATTTGTAACGAAATATGTGCAATCGTGGAATAGGCCATTTATATATTTAACGCTACCTAGCTCAAGTGGCAAACGTTGCACGGAGATGAGATATCTGAAGAGTGAGCCTCTTAGAAGAACTGAATCACGGAATAGGAAGAAACAAATCAATATGAAAATATCTTGTAATTAGATCTTCGTTTTTGAATTGTTGTATAATTTCAACAGTGATTCACAAATTCTTGTTTCACATGAAATTTTCCTCTGTAAACAACGAATTCAAATAATTATTACAAACATTTAACGGTTGTATGTAACAATTATTTTAATTCGTTATTTACACAGGAAATTTTCATGTTAAATAAGAATTTGTGAATCACTATTGAAATTATACATCAATTAAAAAGCCTTAGATTCTAACCCTTATACGCACCCAATGGTGCATAGGACACTGCATCGTATAGAATCAGTCCTGCGCTTCGGGTACCAATCCGTGGTCATTTTTGACTGAATAGTAGAGTGAATTTTTTTTGCCCCCCTGGGAATTGAACTCGGGACCAATAGCACGGTAGTCAAATGGTTTTACTCCCATATATACTTCGATAGTGGACAGAATAATTAATTATTTATTCTCTCTGCTTTGATAATTGTTTTATTCAATCATTATCAAGCTAACTTAGAAAACGCATTTTTATATGACTGATTTTTTTCCACTTAGCATGGAATAATGAGCATAGTAAATAATATTATCAACTTGTTAGACGTCAAGAAAATTCCGAATTTAGTATCAATCTATGACGATAATTTTACAATATTTGTATAAGGATGGACAAGATTGAAGGTTCTCATCCGGTCCTGGCGTTTGGTGTACAGGATGTTTCTATGAAGGAGGAAGCATTTCCAGCAGTTGGTTGTCCGTTGATTTATTTGTTTTAAAGTTGGCGAGGAAAGGTCGTTATTCTATTAGGAAATGTACCAGGAAAACATGACACAAACTCTACAAATGTTTCACGGGGAGATTCTCAATTGTTGCTTTGTTTTGCAGTGGTGGCTACATCGAGAACTTTCTGAATTAACAATCCAACTAGCTGCAGAATTGCCTTATGACGTAGTATTATTATTGTTATTATTGTATATATAATCCGACACACTGAAGTCATTTCCTAATTGAGAAGTATACTTCCAAACCACGCTGGGTTAAAGAATTATTTTTTTTAGCTAATGGCGCCAAATTAAAAATATGAACGTCTATGTTTAACATATACTGCCAAAACTCATTAAGTTAGGAATAAAATGGAACAGAAAAATCAATACTCTTTCAAAACTCGCCATGTTATATTCAAAAATATCTCAAAAACGCTCAAATCGGTAGAAGATTTTATTTTCTACCGATTACCGCCATTGGCTTAAAAACTTAATTTTTTAACATAACGTGGTTTTCAAGTGGACTACTCAATTTGTTAATGCAGTGATTCCCAGGGTATCCAATATTGCTCCCAGCGGACGATTGAAGTCAGTTTGTGAAATATACGTACCTAAATGCGGAAAAACGCATTTAGGTACGTATATTTCACAAACGTATATTTTTCGGTTATTTTTATCTCATTCAAGTCGTTTTTTAGTTTAAGAATATGTTTCTTAAATGAAATAGTAGATTTTTAGTAAAGTGTTTTACGTTGTAATTTTTTAAGTAGTCCTATATAAACCAAAATACCTCTCTAACTTTCAAAAGCAGATTCATGTTAATTTATTAAGTGGCTTCACTAGGAACGGTATTAGGAGCACATGTTGCGTCAGAAGGTTTGTTTTAGCCCGTGACCAAAAAACTTTAGGCTGTTTATTGCCCTAAGATGAATTTATGGGACCCGGCGCCGTTACATAAATATGCAAAAGTTATTTAACTTGACATTAATTGCTATAGGGTTAAATACAGTGGGCCAATTTCTCTGATTTGATGTAGGAATGATAGACATAAAACGGGTAAAATCGAATTAATGTAAACTTAAGGTTTTATGCGCTACATGATGTATGTGAGGGGGTTTATGACGTTGGGAAGGAAATGTGACTATTTCTCACCACCTTTTAGTTATCTTTCGTTTTTCTTACCCTTATCTGCATTCTATGCTTCAAATTTTTGTTAAACACGTATGGATAAGATGATAAGTCTGTGTATATAACATGTATTCGAATACTATTATGCATTACGCATTTCAATATTTAATTAAATAGATTACAGCTGTTTTTTGACTGAGCGTCATTAGAAGTCATCTGACTTAAATTAAATTTACGTTAAATTTTCCTCAGTAATAATCATACATTTGACTGAATAAGGCCATTTTTACAACAAATCGTCTCAAGAATGCTTTACGTTCGTCGTTATTAATTATTTACTAGTAATTATGCTATGTACTATTTGTGAATTTTATTGTAACTTGAATGTAAAATTTGAGTGCTTATCTAAATTCAATTAATTAATTACAATCCACAGAATTACAAAAATAGTTTATGCATCTTTCCTTGGATGCTATGAAGTTACATAAAATTATGATGAATGATTTTTTTAAAATAATTGTTCATAAATTCCTATTGTATTGTATAATATTTCTCTTGTACATATAGGAATATCATTTTACACGTTCTTACATCTCTAAATAACTGTAGATAATAAATTTAAAAGAATAAAAGAAAACAAGGTATCGTAAATTTAAAAACATTCTTTTTATCTTTGTTATTTTATATTTTTAGAGCTTAACGAGTGTTTTTCTAAGCCTATTGTCAAATCGTTAAACTTATTTCGTATTCAAAAAGAAATGTTGAATTATCGTTTTGATAATATTAAAGAAAAATACCTGCCTTACGTTTATGTCGTGCGTCACAGAGCCATAAGTTTAACGAAAGTTTTTTTAGGAGTTGGAACGCGTTTACTTAAAGAAATAGAGATCCCTTATCCTTTTCAGTGATCCTTTTGGTGGTGATAACCTCTCTCCTGACGTGATTACGATCCTTCACACAAAACGGGCTGTTTTTTCAAACAACCCTAGAATCCCGCGGTGATCGAAAAAAAGGATATGATTTACGTATTTATTCTAAACAGATGAGGCTCGCAAAGTTGGGCGAGATGGAATATACTTAAATGCCAGGGAAGTGAAAGGGATGGATATTTTTATGTGTTTTGTTTCTCGGGAATGTTCCAATATCCGTCGTACAACTTGTCATTTGGGTTTTACGGATAGAACCGTTAATTTCAAACACGTGGTAACAAAAATGATATTTAAAAAAAAAAGAATTAAGATGAATACGTTACTAATGGTGTTAAACTTCTCAATTTTTCCCCATGTAGAATTTTTAAGAACGACAGTTGTCTGCCTCCTTCATATGGTACATACATTGTTCACACCTATGACTATCTTGCGCAAGTTGTTTTGTTTATAATCTATCTTTATGGGATTTTTTAAATGAATATATATCGCTGCTACAATTACAAAGGACGGATTATTTCTGGATATTTTTATGGGAAACAGCTTAAAAAATATTTTCATATTTTTTTCATTAAGGTTCTTAATATTTACAGCATTTATTATGTGGTCAGTCATTTCAAAAAATGTTTTGAATATTAGCATATAATCAATCACCGAAATTTAAGTCTACGAGTCTACGGGTTCCGAAACGTACCCGACTCTTCATCAGGACAATCACTACACTGACATGCTAACATTACTACACGTCACTACCATAGCACTAGTCACACACTTAAAACTACTTAAAATATTGATCACATGCGTTTTTGGTCGACCCAAAGACCAACATGCACTACGCTATACATATAGTGTGTTAATAATTCAAACATTTTGTCGTTGTATTTTTGTAAAAACGCTTTATTTATATGCAGTTGAGTAAGTTACATTTATAAATTTTTGTGTTAGTAAGCGAGCATACAAAGTTACTAAATGTTATAAAAGACTACAGTATAACTCAAGGCATAAGAAGCAATTTGGCTTATTGGGCGCAGTGCGCACAAGCGGGAAACGTATGAAACTGCCCTAAGCAACCCATTACAAGGCGCAAACAAAAATGTACCGTGTGCGCCGAGATATTTCACCTTCTTTTTCACCCTATACAAACAACTTGGAATGTTCTATTTGTTCAACACGTACTTAATATGAAAACGAACCGGCTAAGCCTTATATTGAATTGATGTAAAATAAATTTTGAAAATAAAACTTTGATACCGAACTACATACTTATTAAATCTACGATATTATTTCTTCATTGTTACCTTGACGATATTTTTTTACATTAAGGGAAACGCACAGTTAGAAAATAAAATTATGCCAGTTTTTATAAAATAAAATGCAATGTTTCGTTTTATTTTTTTCTAATATAATAAATAACTCTTCGCTCGGACATTCCATTTTTTTTTTAAAGATTTTTGCTTTGATGCTGACGTTCTCAATTTTGAACTCTTCTATATACATAAAAATGTAAACGTACGTTTGTTTGTTCGAAGTTTTAAATCTCCTTAAATTAACCACCGATTGCTTTGAAATTTTGACACAACGTTGCATTCGATTACGCGATTCTTTTCTTTTAACTAGACTGTGCCACGGCAACGCGAGATCAAGTACGTTGACCATAAGAAATTGAGTATTTTTAATTTATGTTTTTTATTCATACTACAATACAATGCAATAAATTCATATCCATTATTATGTATTTTTTTTTAACCCTTATGCTGCACAAGGCACTGCATAGCATCGATGCAATGTTATCTTGACCACTTGAACGCAATGTGATCACTCGTGGACACCACTCAAAACATTAAATAAATTGATATCATCAAAAAATAAAACAGTGTAATATCACTTACATTTGTTTTAACTCCCATGAGAATCAAACCCGAGGCCTCGACTGCGGTACCTAAATACGCTAACCGCTTCATTACGGAGGCAGGTAAAGTTTGTATGATGTAAATATATTTCTTTTATTATTTTAATAATATAAAAGGGCGATAAGCCTGCTAAGCTCTGTCGGTAAACTCTATAGTAAGATTATAATTGAAAAAGTTAGAATGGTGACGAAAGAACGGATTTGGGATGTGCAAGGTGCTTTTATGAGTGGAAGAGGTTGCACAGATCAAATTTTTGCACTACGAATGCTGACGGAAAAGTTTTTGGCTAAAAATCAGAAACTCTTCTGTGCTTTCGTGGATTTGCAGAAAGCGTATGATAAGGTTGATAGGATAAAATTATGGAGCGTGCTGGAAAAATATGGAGTAGACAATAAGCTTATACAAGCAGTTGCTTCCCTCTACGAGGGCAGCACAGCTAGTATAAGAGTGAATGGGGACATTACATCATGGTTTGCAATATCCAAAGGCGTAAAGCAGGGATGTGTAATGTCACCATGGTTGTTTAATCTTTATATGGACCATTGTATGAAAGAGATTGAAAGTATGGGAGTCGGAGCGAAAATGATGAATATAACTGTTAGTTGCTTGCTGTATGCGGATGACGCCGTACTGCTAGCGAGCAGCGCGGAGGATTTGCAACTTATAGTGTCAAGAATGTACGATGTATGTATGGAAAATGATCTGGCAATGAATGAAGGTAAGTCAAAGGTCATGGTGTTTGAAAGAGAGAAAGATTTGACAGAATGCAAGATTATCGTGCACAATGAATCCCTAGAACAGGTGCAAGAATTTTTATATCTAGGAAGCATGTTCACAAGGGATGGAAAAGTGGATAAGGATATTGAGAGAAGAGTGAATGCAGGGAATAGAATAAATGGTGCTTTTAACAGAGTGATTGGGAATAAGAATATGTCCATGGAAGCTAAGCTAGCGGTTCACAACGGCGTGCTAGTACCGACACTAATGTATGGAAGCGAAACATGGAACTGGCAAAGGAAGGATGAAAGCAGAGTGAATGCTGTTGAAATGCGCTCCCTCAGACGAATGTGTGGAAAATCATTGTATGACAGAATTAAAAACGACGATATAAGAAAGGAATGTAAGGCTGAACGAGGAATAATTGAAAAGATTAGAAAGAGCTCTTTGCGGTGGTATGGACATGTGGAGCGAATGGATAGCGAGAGAATGACTAAGAAAATATATGTGGCGAATGTGAGAGGGAAAACAGAACGTGGACGACCGAAAAAGACTTGGCACGATCAGATCAATCAGAACCTAAAATCTGGCGGTGTCAAAAGTCTGCGTAATCGGAGGGCATGTATGACTAGATGTATGGATGTGAAGGAGGCTAGGAGTGTATGTCAGGACAGAAGAGTTTGGCGTTCCATCCTCTCTGCCTACCCCTGCGGGGAAACGGCGTGATGGTAGTAGTAGTAGTAGTGGTTTATGTATCACTAATATCTTTTATGTTTTTGTAACTGTATACTGCGCATTTATTTAATTTATCAACACGCCTCAACAGATGTAAGGAATCAGACATTTTATTCATAAGTGTTATTCGATTACACGAGCTTAGTAATCAGACACAATGACTTCTTATTCTGCGATATCATTATGTTATGAAGGGAATAGAAAACATTTTGCTTACACTACGTATTGCATTTATAAAATAGTATCGGATTCCCATTCCATTCATTTCACTCGAGGCATGCATCATTGAAGTATCACTTACTTTAAAATTGCGTATCATCGTGTTATTATAGGCAGACAAAGATCGTTTCAATATCCTTACTCGGCGAACTTAAAAATCATAAATGTGCACTTGGCTGCACTCAGTATCTACAACTTGCGAGATGCATGTTTAAAACGTAGGTACAATCAATCAATGGCATCTACGCGTCTAAATCGTTATTCCGATCATTTCATAAGGAAATTCATTCCGTTATGAGTGCTCAGTTAGCGGCTAGCGATTTTATTGCATGCGTTGCAATTTCAGACGCTGCAAGATGTATCGATTTTTAGCGTAGGGCATCCGAGAAGCAATTGAACATGTAATAAAATAATCGCAAAACGTTACACATACCGCGCTGGAACCGGTTTTGATTTTAGATCTTACTTCTCTCAATGCGGAGTCCGCTCTGTTTCACTTCTTGTGAAATGTGATCCAGAAAAGTTCAATGAGCTTCGCAAAAAGTTTTTAAATTAAATAAATACGCTGGGTGTGTCTCGGGTTATTTAATGGTTGAATAAGATTCGCTATCTTCGTACGAAGCTCGTTCTCAGGAGATGGTGCAAATAATAATTCAATTGAAATCCTCGTAGTCAACACAGATTCGCTGTTGGATTAAAACGTCCGTTCTTAACGCTTCTCTTAATGAAGATACAGTAAATAGTTTACATCTTAATGGGAATACTAGGTTGTATCTTGTTTGATGGTGCACAGAGTCGCCTTAATTACTAAATGGAAAAATAAAATAAAACCTCTAGCGCAATGGTAATCCGGAGTACATTATTCACGTACCGAACCACCATTGCTTTCTTCATTTTACCTTGAATATTCATTCTTTTACAAGAAACAATTCATGAAATGTATGAATTTATAAAGAAACATTATTTATCAATTAAAAATAAGTAAGGATACTTTCTTATATTATATTCAAATAAGTATTTCATATAATGTAAAAAATATTTAGCGGTTAGACATGTTTCCGCACACAATTTTATTTATAACAAATATTGAAAAAAAAATATTTCATAAATTTTTTTAAATGTATTTTTTAAACCGTATACACATTTATTTCTAAGAAAAACTTGTTTTTTCAATACGAAACGATGTTTTAAGTAAAAAAAATCAATTACCTACATCAAATGTTACAAGGTTTAAAAGAAATAAGTTGCGATTTATCGTATATTGAGCCTTAAGGTATTTTATGGGTATCCCTCAGTTCAATGAGTGTTCAATGAGATTTCTAAAAGCTAATACTGATGACGATTTTTTTTACAATTTTACACATCGTAGTCGTACAGGAGAAAGTGACCAACTAACAAAACGTAAAATGTTCAGGAGGGCCATTTAAGTCACTTTTGCTTGGCAAGAAAATAAACATCAATGCAGTTAGTAATCTTTGACAAGTCAATATATTATATTAAGTTTAAAATCCTTTGGGATTATTTTCGGGGCAATATTAAGCTAGTAAGATATCAAATAGTCAATGATCACGTTTTTGTGAAAAATGCACTTGGTCACTTTCTCCTGTATGACTACGACATACTTGCTTCTTTGAAAAACTGAATAGATCACAAATAATTATTTTAACACATTTTTTTATTATTTTGTGTAACAGCCGTACATTTTTTGTCGAGTAAAAATACCTAATAATGGTTTATATTTGTTTCAGGTAATGACTTCAATAAACTTACTATGTACGAGGGTTACGATCAGGTGAGCGCATGAATAGTTGAACATCATCGATTTTAATACGTGGGTTATTTGTAATATTCCCCGCTACATCAGTACACCTGAAGATGAAGTATCAGGCAATCATATTACCGAGGCGGTCATTAAGTTATTGCCGCGGCTCCCAAGTCGCACCACCTTTAGGCGCTCCGGCTAACGACTCTTCAATTTTTCCCTCCAATGCACGAATAGTAAACGAGTTCTGTACTATATCATTATTTGTGATATATGTTACTATTAAATTGACAGTATATTACATTTTCCTATTCGCCGCCGCTTTTTTGGAAGGTTTTGTGATTTATTTCGTGTAATATTTATGGGTTTATACACGTCCAGGTTAGTTAATTGAATAACGCTTAAATTGATTGAATACAGTTTGTGCATGTTCTCCGCCCGGATACATACGTATTCATCTCTGTTATTTTATTTTTACGGGCGTTGTAGGTAATCGAATTTTCCCATTTCAATATTGACACCATCGACGGAACGCCAACTTATTCCCGAGTATCTTCCAGTATCGATACATTATGATCCGCCGAATTTCGTCCGCTTCCTAGTGTAATGGTCAGCACGCTCAGATACCGTACTGGAGGACCCGGGTTCGATTCCTAGGGAGGATCAAATACTTTTGTATTTATTTAATATTACCCTGGACTGGTACCTGAAGCGGAGGGCTATTCATCTTTCCTTTATGTGTTAACGATCGAGATAATACTGCGTTTATATGATGCAGTGCCCTATGCACCATTGGGTGCAGATGAGGGTTTGAATGAAAGAATTTCAAGTCCGCGTCGCAAGCTTGTCATTTTCTTAATTTATTCAGTAGTATCATTTGGAAGCACTTACTTCTTGATGTTTTGATATATCGAGTCTGTTTTTTTTTTTCGAAGAGCTCGTATCCATTTGTTTCCATTTGACACGGACGTCATGTTTGCCGTGATGCGCATATCCACATTTCTTAATTTGGGTTAATTACACTTCAATTTATAAATATTCATGCACGAAATACAGTCACGATTCGCTAAATTAGATCGATACGCGATGCTTCCTCCCTTGTTTTTCTGGTATATTCAAATAAAGTTTTTTTAGCTGTATATTACCATAACCATCTGAATCTATTATATTCTACTTTGGGTACTAAGTAAGGAATTACGTAATATATATTTTTTGTTTTTGTTTTTATTTTATACATCCGGTTGAGTATTTTAACAAAGTTGAAAGTAACTTAAACCACGTTAGTAGGTACTGATTCTAACAGCTGTCAAAATTAATGTATTATAATATTGATTTGTATGTAATAAGTGTATGCCGCTGTGAGTAATAAATAAAAGATAGTTATTTCGGCCATTGATTTTTAAGTTACGTTTTTCTCGGTCATTATAATTTGAATTAGCATTAAAAGTCAATAAAAATATTTACACAAATGGAGGCAGCCGCGGAGGTAGGTAGAGCAGCATTGATTAAGTGATTCCATTAGGGACACCGAATGAAAGAATGCTGATACTACCAGGAGCCCATATTGAGATGTCAGCTCAGCATATCGCCCTGGTATCTCCTCTGTTTGACTAATTACTTGCATTAGCCCTGAACGCACACAGAACTGAATTTAATTATGAACCTTAAAATAATTTGGGGTGCATTTGATGGCTCTCAGACTCCTGTAACTTGCTTTTTTATATTACTTTTTGACATCTCATCAAAGATGAAGAAGAATATGGAAGTCAGGGCATTTACAGGGCTGACGACCGTCATAGGCTGGTTTAAGTGATCACTTAACACACGTGTAACATTCACCAATTCTACCCATTATCGATAATGGGTAGAATTGGTGAATGTTACACGTGTGTAAAGTGATCACTTAAACCAGGCTATGACGGTCGTCAGCCCTGTAAATGCCCAGACTTTGTCAAAAAATAATATAAAAATAATTTCTGTAATTGGAGATAATCCAGATTTTGTGGACAAGTATTTGGATACACTCAAAATGTTGCTTTTTATGTTCTTAACTTGCATGCAAAAAACATTAGCCATATTTTTATTTTAAATAAAATCTTTTTTTATTATTTGAATTTATGTTACACGTGTGTAAAGTGATCACTTAAACCAGGCTATGACGGTCGTCAGCCCTGTAAATGCCCAGACTTTGTCCAAAAATAATATAAAAATAATTTCTGTAATTGGAGATAATCCAGATTTTGTGGACAAGTATTTGGATACACTCAAAATGTTGCTTTTTATGTTCTTAACTTGCATGCAAAAAACATTAGCCATATTTTTATTTTAAATAAAATCTTTTTTTTATTATTTGAATTTATGTTTTGAATCAAGATCCTGCAATCGTTTTTACGTGTATTTATTATATCCATGGACCTATGATATTTATTTAAAAAAATATAAATATCTCTAACTACATCAGTATCATAGGAATACGCAAAAAGGTCTTTATTTGCGTTAGTCTCTCGAAAACGGTTGGCACTGCAATGGTTGGCAAAGCAAGGGTGCATTTTGCCAGTCGCCTTTATATTTAGGAACCAATTGCCCAGAGTGGCTTTTGTCGCTGTTATCTGTTGCGCTAATGAAGATCGAAATAAATAACAAAGAATAGTGGTGGACGTTTTATCTGAACGGTTATTTATTGAGATGCACGCTTAAAGCGTCCGCCTCTTCATACGCATGAGAGCCTAATATCTCTCCTCTTATGTGATTGACAAAATGCGACGTAAAAACAAGTCTCGGGGGCTTTTTTATATTCGGCAGTAAAAGATCTTTAACGATATTTATGTCCTTATTTTCTGAGTGTGTGTTTTTTTTCTAGATAATATTCTTAAGTGTAGTATTATGTATTGCGCGCATTTTTTCTGGTCTGGCTTAAAAAAAATTAATTTATTTGGGTTGATTGGTATCTTTAAATTTTTATTTTCAGAAAAACTTTTAGTAGGTGTATTTATTACTGTTTTTTTCTGTCGCACTTCAAATGTGAAATGATATTCATACACTGTGAAAGCGTAAAATTTGCACGTGTTAGCGTCTTTATAATCGCTTCCGCCTTGCACCTTTGCTTCCCTTTAATCTGACGAGCCACCATATTAGCTTTTGACTTCTTCAACTAGCACATTAGCTTTTGACTTCTTCAACTAGCACGCACCGCTGCATGACGTGCTTCCACGACGATTCGCTACTTGTGGTATAATACTATTCAGTAATTTCATTTTAATGTCTCGGCAAAAGCAAAGCATTCAAAGTGGAAACGATTCTAACGTGGTTTAATGTAAGGGTGGATGAACTTGATTTTTTGCACGCAGAGGTGAATACTATAGTAGCCTTCACGGTGGAAGGTGATAATTACGTCATACATTTCATTCTACCACCTTCGTAATGTAACTTAGAGAACATCACAACTGACACGTTGCGTGATGCTGACGAGTAGGTGAAATGTGTTGTTTTGATCTAGGAATGGACTGTCTAACTGTCGGA
Source organism: Brachycentrus maculatus (assembly GCF_059751285.1). Taxonomy (NCBI): domain Eukaryota; kingdom Metazoa; phylum Arthropoda; class Insecta; order Trichoptera; family Brachycentridae; genus Brachycentrus; species Brachycentrus maculatus. The sequence continues at coordinate 808,078 of NW_028280878.1, read as the reverse complement.
TTTTATTATTTGTGTAATTGAAGAACCAAAAATGTTACTGTAACGTTCTTTAATATTGTTTTTACATTTTGTTATTATAACGGTGTTCCATTAGTCTCGCATCTAGTTTTCTGTGTGTACTCTGTTACTTGATATGCCAAGATGCTGTCTTATAAGAACGTTGCGCCCATGTTATGTATGTGAACTATCTTTCCAAATTCGTCTTAGTCTTTCACTCTTGATAGCTCCATTATTACATGCTCTCCTGCAAACTAAGTTGTCGGGGTTCGAATCCTGCCAGCGGCGACATCTTTAATCTAGACCTATATCAAATGCCAACGTGTGTGGTTCTGCTCGAAGATACATGCTAAATGCTTTACAGATTAAGCGAAATTGTGCTCTTATGATCCTGTTTGGATGAATTCCTTTGATACGAATTTATTTATAAAGATATCTTTATGATTTCCGCTAGATTTTATACATTATTATATATCTTTAGTATGTCCGTACCGAATAGTTAAAATTCCAGCATAATTGTGTATGGGAAGCAAAAAAGCTCACTAGCAAAACCTGCCAAGCTCCAATCGTAATAATATTCGTATATTTTAGCTAGTCTAATATTTTCTGTAATATTTTTGAGCCGTCTTCTGCTCACCAATCACGTTGATTGATTTCATTGGCTACGCGGACGATATAGTATTATTACGCCTGAATTAGGAGTGTCATATTTCATTCCGAAATGCCCGCGTTCGATGGTAATTGATATTTATGGTTATGTAACAGCCAAACGGACTTAAATTTTGATTTTATTTGCCCTCCGCTTTGGTTAATAAGTCTGTTTTGTCTTCTCAGCGTTCAAGACGTAACACGATGTTTTTTGCAGATTAATTTTAAACACGGCAATTATTCCGAATTAGTTTTTGTATCTGCTGGCAAACAAATGAGGATTTCGGGATCTATCGCGTGGGGTTTTTATTGCCACTCGAGAAATAAAGCTTGGTTAAGTCTCGCTCCATTCGGTACATGTAGAACCACGTGTGCAACACCTTACTTCGGCCCCGTTCAATGTATCGAAACAACAAAGTGTGCCAAAAGCTTCATCATTTAGAGCAGTAAAAATAGTTCTCGGTAACCGGTTATAACCATTACTTTTTACTTTTTATCTCTACCATTTTTGATGCTTCCTAATTCAAGTTTCTCGGTGTTCCAACAGGTTTATGTGTTCAGTTTCGAGAATATCATTTTTAAGATTGAAATAAGCCGGTTATTTATTATTAGTAACTTGCATTACACTTGATTAGTAACCGACATACGTGCATACAAATACACATACGCTAGCATAATTCCTCTCTTGCGCCTTCTAGATTTCTAGAAATTATCATATTTAAAAGGTATTTAAAAAATATATTTAAAAAAAAACATGTGCTTTTTTCGCATGTGCATATAACATGAAAACTCTGACATTAATTTTTACAAATATAATTTAAGCACCTAAGTGCATACAAATATACATTCGCAAGCATAATACCTCTCTTGCGGCTTATAGATTTCGAGCAATTGTCATGTTTAAAAGGCATTTTTAAAATACATTAAAAAAATAAAGCATATGCCCTTTTTCGCATTTGCATATAACACAAAACCTTTTTAATTTTTGCAAATATAATTTAAGCACCGCATATAACCACGACGAGGCGAGATGTTGGGAATACCCTATGTCCATTTTTTTAAACTTTTTGAAGTAAAGGGATGACGGGACATTTTTATAATAAAAAAACCAGACGGATCGTGATTAAGCTTCAGTCTGAAGGCTCTACAGGAGATTTGCATCACAAAGGCTTTAATCCTGAGCTCAAAGACGTATCGGGACCCTGTTTACAATTTGTCACATACGCTAGGGTGTCAAACTTTTGTATATATACACATATTAATTTTTAGAAATATAACGCCTTTTTATTATTTGAATAAATATTTTATTTGTCGTCACGCTGTGTATGAATACCTAATTTATAAGCAATTATTTCTAATTATGAGTTATTAAATTTTATGAAATATTTTATTTTAAAAAAAATATTAAATTTTTGTCCGCCTCCGTAGTGTAACTGTGAGCACGCTCGGCTACCGTTCTAGGGGTCCCGGGTTCGATTCCCATGGGGGGTCAAATAAATTAAAGTGATTTTTTTACTGCAACGTGTATTAAATATTACCCTGTACTGTTACCTGAAGCGTAGGGTTGATCACCTTTCCTTCATGTACTTATTATAAGTACACAAAATAAATTTCTTAAAAAACAAAGCCACTTAAAAATAAAAATAACTGTTACGATATACCTCTGTTTGCGTTTTTTTAATGCTATCTAAATAAAGTTTATGAGCAATGAAAGAAAAATTTCATTCGACAATTTTCTGAGTTAAGGAATTCCTTCATAAAAACATAATCATTCTGTAATCGTAGGTTTTGACGCTTAGAAATATGTCACTGTGTCCGCAAATACCAAAGGAAGGTCCTGATTATCTAGAGGTAACCAGTTTCACAGTTCTTTGTATTCCGTCCGCCCCGAATACTTAGGATTGCTTTACTCGCTGAGGTTTAAAAGGAACTCGCTATAATGATACTCCTAACAAGAGTTCGAGGACTTTACAAAATTCCTAGAATCTGTTGTAAATTATTCTAACTTTTTTTTCATTTGGTTCAATTTTTATTTAATAAAAATTAACACTCGTATAGTACCACTAATGAGATTTATCTCATTGCACGACTAGTTTCGAAAACTACAGATGTTTTCAACTTCAGGTGAAAAGTGAAACTAACGAGCAAAATAATATTTAGGCAATATTTAGGTAATAAAACACTCTCCTTACCATCCATTGTTTAATTTGGGTAATACCACTTTTTTTTTTAAACACTTGTTTGTGACTACCGGTTTCGGAAAATTATTCCATCATCAGGTCATTAAAATTAAAAATTATCACAAAGTTATCAATGCTTTTAATATACAAAAAAAATACCAAAAAACAATTTATGTATATGCACGTATATGGTTCAATTGAACTTTGTATATCGTGATTTTTTTAAAATATCATAGCATATAAAATAGCGAGTGTTTTTGCCTAGAATTTTCACTCATGAATTACATGAAATTATAGTAACTTTAAACATAAAGAGTAAATCCACTCACAAGTAGGCATAGGCTATGAAACTTATAAAGTTGAAGCCTGAGTAGGGACATGATAAACGGTGTTGCATAAGCCGTAGCTAGATTTCTGAGTCACTTGGACGTTAGGTAATTTAAAAAAATGCAATGGTGTGCACAGAGTTTCATTCTTCATCTCTGACGAGATTTCAATAAAGTTCTTAACTATGGTTTCCGATTTGTCGACTTGGTTTTTGATTTTTATTTACATGTCGTGATGCTAGGTTTAGTTAACGCTTCAAAACAACATAAACACGAAATGGAAAAAAGGTAAATTATTTGTTGTATTTCAAATAATATGCAATAGCTACCAATCAACTTTTTGCCAAGTTCGTGGCAGGAATCCTCTTCCCTTTCTTTACTTTAAATTGCCCATCGGACTCCTATATGAAGCATTCCCCACTAATAATATAATGTACGAGTACCGACGAAATTGCTCGCACGAACAATTTTTTGTCCACCCATAAATAGTTGGTTCGTTGGAAGATAGTGCTCCGTAGCACAAAGTTTGTTAATGAACATGATTCATATATATATATATATATATATATATATATATATATATATATATATATATATATATATGCAATTCATATATATATATATATATATATATATATATATATATATATATATATATATATATATATATATATATATATATATATATATATATATATATATATATATATATATATATATATAACGTGGTAATAATTTTCTTTTGTAAATTGGGTGTATATAATATGTAAAGTGGGTGTATAATAATAAAATAAACAATGTGTTGCTTTGTAATTAAAGTTTATTCTTAATTTATCTTTATAATATTTTTCTATCTATCTATCTGATTCTGACAGTTCAGAATATTATATTTTTTCTATCTGATGTCTTTTGTTTTATTCAGTGCGACGCATGCGACATCTGGTGGTAGAACTGTTTTATGTAGGTACTATTTGTAAGTACTTAATAAAATGTATAGGTAGATACCTAGGTATTTTATTACAAATATATATATATATATATATATATATATATATATATATATATATATATATATATATATATATATATATATATATATATATATATAATATTATACAATAATTCAACAACAATTTCGCTAGATAATATTGTCGGATACACCGTTGAATTGAATAAAAAAATATAAATTTCATTCATCGATTTGGCGGTCACTTTGTGGTTTCTATATATTTTTAATTTAAGTTTTACTTAGTTTAACTCAGAAATTTATAATAAGCTTCACATATGGTGTTTGAAAGCGATGCGGAATGCATCGAAACACATGACATGTGACAATAGTTTTAAAGAAATAGTGGTATTTATTAAGTAAAACCTAAGTTAAAAAATATTAGTTTACTATTCGTAATACTTCAACTAAAACTAACTAACAATCATGCTGCTTCACCATAGGGGTAAGCAGAGAGAATAGAATGCCACACCAATCTGTCTTTCTACACAATTTTTGCCTCATCCACTTATACATCTCATACATACACGCCGATTGTTCCGACTACCTCAACACTTCAAAGTAAATATTTTAATTACTTGAGTTACATTACAAGTTTTCATCTGTCTTTCTGTACTTTTATTACATACAACATTCGCCTCATTGTTTAACTATCCTTTCTTCACTCATTCGATCCACATGCCCAAATCATCTCAATACACCTTTCTTATTTTTATTAACAATGCTTATCTCAGCCTTGCATTTATTTTAATATCTGTAATTATTATTAAGTAATATATATATATTAATTCTGCATCTTTATAACTCTTTATAAAACCATTTTTATTTTTAATTAAGTAAAATAATAATTGCACTTTATATTTATTATTTTTATATAGTTAAAATGTGGTTTATCTATATTATTAAACCTTTCTCTATTATTGTATTATATAACATGGTATACTGCCAATAATTTAATTTAGATCTACAAAATGATTTTCTGAAGAAAACTAGGCTGATCGTGTTAATGGGTAAATTGACTGTTTCCGCGTTATAATCTGTTTTCCAAGAGTATTAATTCCAACGACTTTTCAAATCACTATAGCGGCTATCGAGTTCGGAATCGGCAAAGCTGTCCAATAAGTCTTACTCAATCCTTACATTCAATCCAATAAATCTGTAATGAATAACGTTGTAATATCAATTTTCACCACATGACTCATAGAAAACATGAAAATGTGGGAGTTGTGGTCTAATAGGCTATTAGAATATTATTTACATGTATGCATTTACAAAATACCATTGTTTCTACTAGACAAACATATAAATTATTGCTACAAAGTAATAAAAACTAAAAAAAAAACATACAAAATTCTCCCACTCGATCTTTCTCAATGTTGAGTACCTAGTGCAAAAAAAGAAATACCAGAGCCAAAGGAAAGCGAGGAGATATACGTCAGCTCCATATCACATGGACGCCTTTGCCCGGGTCGCGGGTCGTGACTCCGAGTGACAACTGACTCCTTCTGTTTACGAGATAAGCGGGCCATAAAAACATGCCCCTCTTGCTTGTTTCTGGATTCCTGATACTGAAGCAATGTGCTCTATAGCAAGCCGCTATTTTTAAGAGCTTCTTTGTACATCGTAAATTGAATGAATGTGGGTGATGTTTATTTTTATTTGGAAATCCATTAAATTTAAATAAATTGTTTCGTAATCTACAAATCATTTAAATACAAATTATGACGGGCATCCGAGCTAAACCAATAGAATGTGTTTTTTTTACTGTGCGGCTGGGCGGTGCCTTTGAAACCTCGATCTACTTGATACACATTAAAACCAATATTGATTCTTCTTTTTTTATTGTAGTAGAAGAAAGTTCTTTTTGTCGGCTTACGCCACGCTACACATTGTTTTCACAACATTTGTTCAGCAAAATTAAATAAATACACTAAACAAACGATGAAATGTAACTTTTACTAATACAATCCTTTTGCTGAGAAATTGAACAGAGTACAACACTATTAAGTTCACAACGTTATATTTATAACCATCGTAAGTCTGCAGTAAACACATATTTCTTTGTACAATAATACCACATCTCATATAAAATATCGTGTAATTTTCCGAGTATTCCGTAAGTGCCCTTACCCAGTCATCACATTTCATTAAATCCGGATTCCAATTTGCCACTAAGTGCTGTATAATAACGTCGATTGGCAATTTATTTAATATTTCCTTTTTTTCTATGTATAGGTTTGATTCGTGTTCATTGATATCTCTAAGGTGACCGTCACGTTCCATGAACTGCTATAGGAACTATAATTGAATTATAATGGAAAAATACATCACAGATATTTGAAGCGACTCTTAATTGTAATCGATTCGCTAATCATTATAAAAGCCTTTTTTTCAGTACCCTTGATTATGTAGTTTTATTCGAGGTTATAAAAAATCGCCAGAATGTTCATGATAATTGAAAAGTTTCGGCAAAGTATTCTTTGTAGGCATAAGAAAGTTCAGTTGTATGCTTACTAGTTTATTATGTCGGATTCTCTGAATTCTGCGTATCACTTCCACTAATTCAATAATTATCGCCAAGGCGTTGGGAATCTCGAATTTTGAATATAGTCAAGTCATCTTGGTGCCTTTGTGGGATCGGTCGACGTGTTCGGAAGCCGTTCAGAAAAACGGTGGTCATTGACAATGGCGATGGACAGAGAAACCGAACGCCTGGCGTGTCGGAACGATTTCTATCCGTCTCGGATACTGATCGCATAATTATCGTCAGCGTACTATGATGGATCTTAGGTCTCATTATTTCGTATGAGACTCTCCTTTTTGGCTGCATCTCAGTAACGGAGATTTCACTCAAAGTGACGGAGAATTTGAACATGCAACCATTTTCAATTAAGAAAAAAGTCTTTGATCTTGACCGATGAAGATCATTGATGTTTTGGATGACATTATATATATTGTTTTTATTATTGTATTATTTAATAAAAATACTGTGACCGTAAGGTCCTTTGAAGAGAATGTATGATCTCATAAAATTCATTTTATTTATTCTCGGCATAAACGTACCTTTGTCGACATTTATTGAGTATCCTGGATCTTTGAATTAGTCGTAAAGCTTTTGGTTTTTACAATCATCGTATACCGATCTTTAGGAGTAAAACTTACACTGCGGAGTCTACCATTTCCACTTAGCGTTATATCGTATTTCACATGCTGAGAGGCCTTAAGTTCGTTTATATTCTTGACAAGCTTTGGAGATCAAACGCCAACCGGGGCTTCAACGGGAAACTTTCAAGAGTCCGCAGTCAAAGAAAACTCGCCTAATTACAAGTCCTCCTGTAAAAAGCCCCTAAGATAACGGTCGGCAGATAAGCTCCATTTGGATCTTTTGCGTGCGCAAACCTTTGACAATTTGAACATCTCTGGAAAAAAATATGTCTTTGGATTAGTCAAACTCATTTACTGTTGAAAGGATTTTTAATTTTTTTAATGATACTTGAGCTCAATTTTGCGAATATACTTATTAGTAAAATTATTAAAGAAAACACTTGTTTTTAACTGTTTTCTTTAATCATTTTAACATGTCTTACAACAAAGTAAATGCCGAAATAATAAATAAAATTTCTAGAATGTTTTACGCAGATACTTCGTGGCACATTTTATAAACTTTATAAAATAAAACCACTTTGTTTTAACCACTTTTTATTGGTACACTTTATCCAATCGGTTTCCACTAAGGGAAGGTAAGGGAAGGGTAATTAACTATGAGTATTTCAATGTTTTAGAATTAAGTATGTACATAAGCCCTGGTGATGACAAGGTTCTTGTCGAAACCGGTTGGACAAAGTGTACCAATAAAAAGTAGTTCAAACAAAGTTGTTTTATTTTATAAGGTTTAATAAATAAAATACTTATTAGTAAATGATTTTAACGTGTTTTTAAAATTTCTAATGCAATATGAATGTGTGCGAGTGTTAGTTCCTCACGATTTTAACGAGTTGTAACTTTAAGGCTAGATCACCATTGTACTTCTAATAATGGCACATCTTGATTTAATAATTGCTCGCATTGTTTCATATGATTCATTGTTCTTTAAACTCATACCTGGGAACAAAAGCGAATAAGTTTGTTTCAGAAAGTATAATGAAATAAGAGGAATTACACATTTCTACTGAAACTTAATGGCAACTAAAAGCTTTATTTTAAAATTAAATTAAATAAGGTCTTATTCATGGAGGCACTATAATCATTAAGAAGATAAATTCACTTTTACGTAATAAAATAACTCAGTGAGTTTTATATTTTATTCAAATATTACGTACTTACTGAGAAAATTTCTGGTGACATATTAAATATGTATTCTAAGTAAATATTCTTGTAAATATTAAATTTAAGTTATGTTAGTTCTCTTGAAATATCGTTTTATATAACTATCTTTCTTATGTATTTTCTTTAAAAATATATCATACGTAATATTTATTTAACGTATAGTAAATCATTACTATGTTTATAGATTTAATCGTTGAATTTTAATAATTATTTTGATTTTAAATTTGCTTATTCTACCTTAACTATTGTATTTTCTTTAAAAATATATCACACGTAATATTTATTTAACGTTTAGTAAATCATTACAATGTAATTTTTATCGTTTACTTACAATATATATTTTGATTTTAGATTTGTTTTTTTGGTGATTATACGAGTATCACATTTTTATAAAGGGTAATGCTCTTTTTACTTGTTTACACAATAACAAACTTATAGCACTTTGTAAGCTTGCTTCGGGTATTTCGTGCGTAGGTAGGTACGTTATGGATAAAGGAGATCGCTTCATAAAATATGTCCCGATACCCCACATGGTCTGATTATCGTATCAGGATTTCAGAGGAATCGAGGAGGTATGGGATTTTGTTGTGCCTGGCATAAGACACGCATCGCGTGCTGCCCCCTGAAAAGCTTCGATAAACCTTAATGGACGCCACGCTACCGTTACCCCCCGGGACCCCTTTCAGTTTATTTTGTCCTGATAAATGATGCTTTCCGTTTAAAGTTATTAGGGTAACAGATTTCTTTATACTGCCTATACACAGCTATCGGCCCCGACGTTGTTTCATATTAAAACTCAAGGAAATATCAAAGAATTTTCTTACCCTTGTAGATAAGATTTTTATGTAGCGTACCATGTGGCGTTTGAAGTATAACGCTTTTAATATTTATTTTAATAATACCTTAATTCTACAAAGGATGTAAAAATTAATACCTACATCAAATACTTTTGGAATTAAATTTCATTTTGTTCTTATTTTTATACCCAACTTTGAACATTATAACGACGTACTTTCAAAACTGTATATTTAGATACAATATGGACTTAATTCATATTTAAAACCTTCTGTAATAATATAAGTTTGTGTATTTGGTAAAATAATTTGACACACAAACCTACTCACATTCGCGACTAATCCCAGCCGCTGATTGCGTTTGCCTAATGTAAATTGTGTGTTTTCCCACAGTTAAATTGTTTTTCACTCGGGAAGGGGATTCACCCTCCAACTGGATCTGCGGTTCGAACAAAGCATCCACAAACTTATACTGGAAACTAACTACTTTAAGAAGAAATGTGGAGGTCCTCACCAAAACGTTACATTTCCATTATAAATGATTTTAAGTTATCAGGAATTCTAGCTTGTAAAATTGTTACGTTTTGGTACGATTTAATGATTTCATATTGGTTTAACACAGTATTGGTCATGTTTTGTCGCAAATTAAATAAATATTTCGATAGAATGCAGTGAACAGAACAGATTTGCATTTAAAGGATTTTTTGTGCAGTATTGGAAATGTATCTTTTTAACCTCCACATATATATTAAGCTAAACAATTTACGGTAATAATTTTTTAAACATCATTTTACAAATTTGGGTACAAGATTTTGCGTCATCATACTAAGGTAGTCGTTTTGTTTAAATTGAATCACGCCCTGAAGTGCTATATATAAATACTAGCGAGGTTTTGAGTGAAAGCTTAATTCCGACAGGACCGCGTACCTCTTCTCCCGAACAACGCCTCTCGGTTGTTAGTTTAATGAGTGTCGGAAGCTCACGAAATGAGATTTAGACTATCTTCCAAGACCCCAGCCTCTTACGCCCTCCTGGTTTCCCGAAATCCGTTTTGTGTGTGCTCTTCTTGTATCCACTCAGCCTCTCTCTCCTGTTACCTAATACGACACGTACGGCATTAGCATTTGTATACACACCTTCGCGAAATCGACGTTTTAAATTTTAATCTGCGGAATTAGCATAATGAGACATTTTAATTACGCTACGAGATCTTATCGGTGGGTTTCAAAGAAAGCATCGCGGAATAATGTATTCCTCTAGCGATTCCGAGGGACTCGTTGATGATGTTCTTTATGGAGACATTATTTGATGGTAAATGCACGAGCCGGTGTTTATGATTGTTACGACCTGTTTAATATTCCTTTGAGTTTGCCGGACTTTTAGTTAGTGACGTCCATCCGTTTGAATACCTTTCCGAGCCCATTGATTCCTTCAGGAACATGCGAGTTCCATACAATGGCCTACCTCGGTACGCGTGCATGTTGATGCATACTATTTCTGTGTTTTACGGGTCTCTCGATTATTTTATTACCCTCTTTTCCCGATACGACCTCCAAATAACAAACTTTGTATCACATCAATCTCAGTTACTCGGCTGAAATATAATCCCTTTTTGCGGTAGTCAAATATCCATAAAAAAGAAAATAAAACGCACTTTTATATAAGAATCTTCTATCTTCTGCGGAATGCATTAATCATCTCAGCAAAAGAATCATATCTATAAGAATTCAATAAATTATTTACACTCCGTTATATACTTAACTAATACATTAGTGAAAATTTTAATATTGTGCTTAGTAATTTTGTATTAACTTTTTTTTACTGTAAAATGTTAAGGAATCATAATTCGTCTCTTCTGATTTTTTATTATTTTGGACGAGCGTTTGCTTTGTACCCATAAATATAATATTGAGTACAAGTTGTACTATTTATTTACTCACAATTTTATTTCCTTAATTATGAATTTATTAAGTGCCCACACAAACAGAATGTGTATAGATGCATTTAAAGTAAAAATATTATTATGCTATAAATTGAAACTTATTCTGTATTTTTTCCCTACTTTGAACATAATTATCTTTTAAAACTTTTTCTCAACCGATGTAGTAAGAAACAAACTTCAAATGTATTTAGAAAAAAAGTAATAACTATTATTATGCTATAACTTTAACTCTTAATGTCTAGTGTATTAAGGTAAGTATTCTCTGTATCCGCTTAGCGAACTAAAAACTTCTGAAAATTTCCGTTTATTCTCTCTCCGAGTCTCCGAGCTCTCAAACTCGGCGTCTGCTTCCCGTCAACCTTCCCTGACCCCTTTTAAAGATGACGTCTATTATAAAAGAATTCCTTGCCGCGTTAAAAATGAAGTGAAAATATATCGAGGTGACCCCAAGTCGCATCTCTCGAATAGTTTTATATCCATTTTGAACTGACTAACATCATGCCTAGCAGGGGTAGGCAGAGAGAATAAAACGCCACATCAATCTGTGTTTGCAAACAATATTCGCCTTTTCCACATTCATGCATTTTCTCATACATACCACTGATCATTCCAACTTATTTGCATTCATTCCTTATATCACCATTCGAACATCTATCATAAATCGTTTGGCCGCACATTCGTTCTACTTTCATCCTTCGTTTGCCAACCTTATACTTCACTTCTATACATTACGGTTGGAACCATAACTCCATTGTGCACTGCCAGTTAAGCTTTCAATGAAAGGTTTGATATTATAATTGTATCTATTTCACATTTTATAAAATAGTTTTATAATTTAATTTATGCTAATCCATAACTTTAAATGTTTTTTAAAACACACTTTAGGTCATAAAAAAAGTATATATAAAGTTATTTTATTATTCTCAATATTATTCATATTTAAATCATTTACTTTTGGTTAGTATTTTTACTTATTTATTTTTTTGCAAAAATGTTAATAATATTAGTATATAACCACTCACCGATCGGTGAGTGGTTATATACTTATATTATTAACATTTTTGTAAAAAAAATAATAAGTAATTTTATTAATTCATTCGGTAGTCACTTTGTGGTAAAATCTATCCATTTTTACATACAAGGACACAACTCTAAAATTTCGACTCAGCTTCATAACGGTGTTTGAAAATGATGCGGAATGCATCGAAATAAGCGTCACAATAGATTTAAAGAAGTAGTGGTTTACTAAGAAAACTATAAAATAAAATAAAATATTGATTAATTTTTAAAAATTAATCTCTTCAATATAGCACTTGATGAGTTTTATTTATATATACGACTAGTTTCGAAAACTTACAGATGTTTTCATCTTCTGGTAAAAATTAAAACTTACAAACAAAAAATATATTTAGAGGTATATATAGGTTAATAAATATAGAGAAGGAGGGGGGGGTTAAGGAACAAGATTTTTTGTAAAAGGAAACATTGATGATAATGGTGGCGTATTTTGAAACAGTATATTATTATGTGTTTTTTTTTTTAATAATCAACATGTCATTCCACAAAATTAATGCCGAATCAATAAATAAAATAAAATGTTGTTAGTTTGGTATAAAATACTTTAATAAATATGAGTGATTTGTATCGCATTAAAATAATATAGCGTGGTTAAATCCGTGTTCTGAAGCATACATAGGTGGAATAAGTGCGTGAGTGCCTGTTCAACCTTACTTGTAGGCCTATCCTGCACTATCATAAACATCCCAAGACTTTTGCTGCAACACCGATGCTATGTCTTGCATATCAAGAACTCTAGTTCATTGCCCATCGTTACCTCTAATTGCGATTAACGTTCAGCAGAACCATTTAACTGCATACTGTGTGTATCTCCATCTTGTTATAAAACTTTTTATCTCAAAGTTTAGTGTTGTTGCCGAGAGAACACTCAGATCACTACAATATACATCTTGACTTTTCATTTTATTTTTGTTGGGATACTTAGCAAACTTCTTGCAGTATACAGCTTTTCTATAAAACTTTAACGGATACTTGGACTTAATTTACCTGTATACTTAGCCTTATGGTTCTCTGAGAATGTTGTAATCATTACCGGTGTATATCTTATATTTTATTGACTTCAATTTCCTATAAAATTAAATTTTAATCTCTATTAATTTTTACATCAATTGATTCATCACTTAATAGCAATACCTATCATTTTTTTTTTGTTTTTTTTTTCTAACAATTATCCGCACTCAATGGTGCATAGGGCACTGCATCGTATAGCAGCAGTGTTATCTTGATCGTTAAATACACGAAGGAAAGGTGATCAGCCTCGCGCTTCAGGCATCAGTCCATCAGTCCAGTGTGATATCAAATAAATATTAGAATGAAAAATCACTGATATTTAACTTTGACACTCTTGGGAATCGAAGCCGGGAATCGAACCTCCAGCATGATAGCCCAACGCTCTAATCACTACACAACAGAGGGGGACAAATTTTAACAATGCTTGGTAAATATCATCCTTCAAAGTCCCAAGGGCACCACTCTAAAATTAAGACTAAGCTTCACGTACGATGTTTTTAAAAATGATGCTGAATGCATCGAAATACGCGTACGAATATCTGTTTTAATCAAGTTTTTAACAAAATTTAAATAAAAAATCAGTTTATTTGGCTTAAATATAATAGAGAATTTTTTAAAGAGAATATATGTATGTTTTTTATATGTGGATTTAATTCAAATCTGAGAATTTTTTACTATTCACAAATGTTTGACTAGTTTATTTAGACAAAGACAAAGTCCTAAACATTTCTCTTCTCGAGTCCTTATCCCTTACAATTAAGCTTCTTGATAAAATGCGTTCTTATGTCTTTGATTGCCAGCCATTTGAATAAGGCGAATCCGTATAAAGCCGACTGCATCCATCGGTTTCTCGTGACGCCTCATTATTATCTTGACTGCAATTTATAAAATTACATTCAAAGCCACTTTGATTGGCTGCCTCGGATGTACCTATGGTCCAATCATGTGCCGATCACACATTCCCTCTAGACGGACTTAACGAGACAATCGGATTTCAGTTTCCCTTCCTCTCTACAAATTAATGTTACCATTAAAAGCCTACATTGTATTGAATTTACTAAAAATATTGTACATAACTCATATCATTATTTTTGATCTTAAATATTGTAATATTTCAACGACATATTAAATTCTTACTTGTGCGAACTCTCCTCAGACGAATGTGTGGAAAATCATCGTATAATATAAATAAAAACGAAGATATTATATTGGAATGTAAGGCTGAACTAGGGATAGTTGAAAAAATTAAGAAGAGTTATTTAAGGTGGTATGGACATGTAGAGCGAATGGATAGCGAGGGAATGACTAAGAAAGTATATTTGGCAAATGTGAGCGGGAGTGCAGAACGAAGACGGACGAAAAAGACTTGATCAGATCAATCAGTACCTAAAATCTGATGGTATCAAAAGTCTGCGAAATCGGAGGGCACTTGTGACTAGATGTATGGATGTTATGGAAGCTCGGAGTGTATGTCAGCACTGAAGAGTGTGTCGTTACGACCTCTCTGCCTACCCCTGCGGCGAAACGGTGTGTTGGTAGTAGTAGTTAATTTTTACTTTAAAAAAAAATAACCCTTATCCGCACCCAGTGGTGCATAGGGCACTGCACTGAAGTGACGCAGTATTATCTTGATCGTTAATTGCATGAAATCAAGGTGATCAGCCATACGCTTCTTGTACCAGTCCAGTGCGATAGTAAATAAATATGAGAGTGAAAATCACCCATATTTATTTTGACCCCCTTGGGAATTGTATTGGGGACCTCCAGCACGGTAACTCTAACCATTACACCACGGAGGTGGACAAACTTACTTATAACAATTCTTACTTTTACTAATCAATTAGTTTGACGATGTCACAAAGAAAGGTTTGAATTTATTTCCCGACACGTAGAGTGTTTCCAACAATTCAATCGGAATAAATTGACCTAATCGGAAGAATGGCGGAGGTGATCTGCTCCCGAACCTAATGTGCATACATGTCCAAACCCTTAATGGCCAACCATTCTGAGAATCGTTCCCTTTATTCAATTAAAGATTTCCCACAGAGCAAACTCTGCTTCAATGTCATCTGGGTTAGATTCATTAACGGTGCCTTAAACTCGATCCCATGAAACCTACACGGATCCAATCATTTTAGGCATCTAACAAAATGTCAGAAGTCATTCGCTAAATTTAAAATAAATTATATCATTAGCGACCCTACAAATTTTGTGATGAGACGTCATCACAAGATGTCCCTCGTTTAGTGTGGGTATGTCCAATTTTTTAAAAAGAAATATTTAAATTGGAAACAGAATGTGCAAAAGAAGTTATACAGTTGAAAAAAATTAATGAGGCAATAGGTCCTAAAGATCTATCAGATTTAGTGGTGTCTTTTTTAGATCAATATTTTTGACTATACACATCCACTATCATTTTAAAGACATTTAATCTAAATATCCCTTAAATCCTTGTAAATAATAGGCAAGGAGAATTTCCTAAGGCAACTATTTTGTTTTTAAATCCTTTAAAAGTAAATCCGAATGGTACTAAAGAATTATCTTCTGCATCAGAATCAGAACCCGATTATCGTAAACAATATTATGTAGACATTGAGTTGGACAAACCAAATGCTTGTAAACGGTGTCACGATATATTGTGAAGGCTTAAAGAAAGACAGCCTCCCTGACCGAATTCGTGATCGAGTTATAATAATAATGTTCTTCACTAAGTGATCCGTATGCCACCGAATTGTATCTCAGTGTATTGAAGGCCCAACAGTTCGACCTTGCGTAATGTCAGACGTGGTCAATGATCACGAATTCAATTGTATCCACAATCCAAAAAGGTTACCTAATTATTCATAATATAACTTAAAGATATATATCTATTAACAGTGGTTTTATTTTTTCATCAGCTGATTCGGCAGTCACTTTGTAGTAAAATCTATCCATTTTTTATTTGAAAATTACTTGGTAAATACCAATATTTCTTAGTTTGAAAATTATGCGGAATGCATCGAAATACGTGTCACAATAGATTTTAAGAAATATTGGTATTTAACGAGTAAAATTTAATAAAAATCGTTTTATTTTTGTTGGTTTCGTTTAATGAGAATTTGTCTTAATAACATAAATCCAATAATTCTGATAAATTGTAAGCGTGAGCAACAAGTGACGTTTACAATATCAACTGTGAAATCTCATCTGTCATGAGCTCTTTTGAATGAGGATTATTAAAGAGAAATAGAGAAAGAGCATTGCTTTAAATATTTCGATTGATCTGTGAATATTGCGAATTGCTTTTATTTTAATTAATTTTCCCGTCCGAGCTGTGCATTCACAGTCAATCAGCAACAAACATTTGTTACCGCGTTTAACCAATCCCTATTATGGGTTTCGATCAATAATCAACCCATTGATTTTCGCCGATTAACTGTCAATTAATTAAATCCGAAGAATGGCCGGGACTCAGCCATCGAGCTCGGCAGGACTCGGCAACCCGCCGATCTTGTCCGAACGTTTCAGTCTTGTCACTCGGTCTGTAATCCACTCTTTCCTCCACTCTATACTTTCATTTCTTGTCGCTATGGTTTGCCTCAGTGTTTGTAAGACAGGCTCTTTGGTCTTTCACGCTAAAAACCTTTGTTAGGAGCTCGCCTACCGCACTCAACCATTTGGACTGTGGAACCTACTAAAAGTATTACTTTCTTCTCTATAAGTCCACGACTACATTCTAAAAATTATCGATTTTTATTTTTTATTGAGGTAAAATATTTACCGACGACTGGTTTAAAAATTCTACATGATTGATTAGCTATTTTTTTTATTAGAACAAAAGCTTGGTTGCTGAGATCGTTCAAACATAGATTTAAAACGCGCTTAGGACTGACTAATTGCTTAACAGTTGCCTAAAAATAATATTTTAGTATCTAATTCTATCATTATTAATAAACGTTAGTATTTTGTTTACAGTCATCTTTACACAATATGGTCTCAAGGATGCCAATATTATTTGAAGCATAAGGGTGTGTTCCCATAAATCGATTATATTTTTTAACCGACAGTCTTCAGCACCGCAATGTGTATATATTCAGCAGGAAAGAAATGCATAAAACTATTTTTAATAGCTTATATAAATAAGATAAAAAATCTCTTTTGGCCAAGGCAGAATTATTAAGCGGAAATTGTGAGTGACGCAAAAATATGCATTATAAATATTTGTTGATATATCCATATGAAAAAGTTGATTTATACGCACGAAAAAAAATTTGAGCAAATATATCTCATAAATGGCACTAAACTTGTACAAATATATATTTTTTAAATATGTACCGCCTAATTATCCTTAAACGTAATTACGGAATTATTATCGAGACCATTCAATCACCTTTACATCAAGATCCTACTCTGTCCCGTGACATTATCCAACTAACTACATTGAAGAGGTAATCGACGTCTCGTTTATTGTGAACCGGTTTCAGTGCCGTCGATGGATTCACCTTTAATGATGGTCATACTTTTATTTTAATTACATCCTCTTTATGTACTAAAAGTAGTGTAATTGGTGTAGTAAGCAACGATGATTTGTAATTGGTTAACGAACAAATCTCCCCCATACCTGATTCCGTAGTTCGGGAAGCGGCTGTCAGGGTAAGACCTGTGACGTCCTTGAGTTGGTTAATCCATCGAGCCGGAGACCTTTTCTTGGGTATTTCCACACCTACTTTTACAAGATTTTTCTTCTTCTTTTCACTAACGTATCTTGTCTGTTTCTCTGAACGTTTGTGATTGTTGTGATGAAGACCTTTATTCTCCGCTATTAGAAATATCTCCTGGACTCCTCCAATGGTGCAATTGCAGTTTGATTTTGTACATTTCAAAACCAGGGCAGTTGCCTTCAGTCAATGCCATGACTTCCTTCTGTCTTGGTTTTGAGAATCAGTCGAAGAAATTGGTATTTACCGTCACTAATCATGTGACCAAGAAATGTCAAGTTTTTCATTTCTCTGTGATCACTAATTAGTTAGCTCTTTTTTTGAGAACTTCACAATTGATTTGGTTTCAAATACTCCGACACGATTTTTTTGTAAACCTTCAAATTTTATTCTTACAACCATACTTGTTGATTTTTTATACTCCACCTAATCAATCTGTATTTTTAATAATAAATTGTTGGAAGGTTTTTTTTCGTATTTATTTACCAAGATTGTTTGATTAGTTTCGTCGTACAAAACAATTGTCGACTTCAAAGATCCTGGAAAAAAATGGTAGTTCGAATAATGAAAAACCTCTCTTAATACCACATACCGCAATAAAGTTTTTACCAAATCCTATGGATAAGGGTAATAATAAGTATTTTTCTTTGTTTCGTCACTCATAAAATAATGCGGTCGAGCACAGACAGAATGTTATGAAAAAAGTATTGAAAAAATGTTTCACTTCTTTGAACCAGCCTCCGGTGTTAGTGGGTTAAGGAACGCCGAGCACCCACTCACCGCCAAACACGGTAACCCGTAACTCTGAAACAAAATTAAATATTTAATTATTTTACACGAAGACAAATAATTACAGAATGCATTAAGTTTCAAATCCCTGTATTTATTTGTTGATTTCTAATCGTAAATATTAAATCATGTTTGATATAATGTGATAATGTTTTGATTCAGTAATAATAATAAATAAATTTGAAATATCTATAAAGCGCCATTTTCATAAAATACTACCTCGAGGGCGCTTCACCGTGATTGAATTAGGGAAAAAGTGATAGTGGAAATGATTAAGCAAACAAACGCGTTTTTAGTTTTTTCTATTGATCAACTCACCATATCTAACTACTGGTGGAAATTCCACGCCATCGCACCCGCAGCAGCAAAGGCAAGCTTGTCAAAGTTAGTGCGCTGGTTGCGAGCTGGTAAGATCACTTTACACACAGCAGTTGTTGCAGCCGATTAACACTTCCTCTGCGATGGTGGGTCTGGTCAGACCCACCATCGCGGAAAATTATTGATTACGTAATAGGTAATTTGTTTACGTCGTTTTTCTTGAGTGTAATCGTTCTTCAAAAAATTACCTACAAATTGAGATACAAACGAAAATTATTGGACCAGATTCAAATGAGTTATTTAAAAAAAAAGAACAAATAAAATATCAAAAATCATATTGAGTAAGGTCAGTTGATCGCTATCAATGTGTTAGTGTGCCGTCTGCCGTGATTTTGAAATCCCAAAAACAAAAGCATACATTGTCAATCTTTGGCGATTGTTTCCGTTTATTGTTTTTTTTTTTATATTTGTTTTTAACTGATTTATTTGTTTACTTGTATGACGGATTAAATATCATATATATAGACTATAAGGTAAATCTACATTTAAAAAATATTAATATTACAAAACACAGACCTTCACAATAAACTGTTTTATATTTGAACGATTTCTAGTTTTATTTTTTTTTAAATCTTTTCGATACTTTACCACAATGGCAGGAAAAAAATAATTATCTCATGACGAGATTGAACGACTTTTGGACAGTTCTAAAAGTGAAAGAAAAGTGAGAGAATAGCGCAGATGACAGTGATTTAGAATTCAAAAACCTTCAGATTCAGAAAGATTCAGAATTTGAAAGTGCAACGGAAAACGTGGTTTTATAAGAAATGTCAGTAAGTGATAAAAACATCGATTTCAACAAGAAAAGTACCGATTGTCCTCTTATTTTTTGGTAACAATTTATTGGTCAATAATAAAATTAAATATCATACCTATTATGTCTAACGAACTTGTATATAAAATTTTTATAATAATTAGTTTTATTTGGTTTCGTACGAAATTGTATTCATAATTTCTAAAACCCGCAAAATGTTTATGTAAGAAATGGCGAACTTTAAATGAATATTTACACCATTTTGGGCAATTCCGTATATATTTTTCAATGAAAATTTAAATATTTTCACTGTATTTAAAATGAATTTTAATTGCATTATGGACAAAAATTTATCTTGAAATATTAACTCAAAATCCTAGAATCATTTTGTGGTTTTTGGAGCTAACTGCCACGTTTTATATTTGAAGATAATTACTTAGTTGCATTTTGTTAATAATTCTATCTGTTATGATGTTGACTTAAAATATAGTTATAAAATTAAAAACACTAATTATTTGAATTCAGTAAAAATAAAAATGTTTACAATCACTGCTTCATTGCCAACCATGCTACATGCGCGTGTGACATGCTCCGCGGTAGTAGTGAGTATATAAATTAGTTAGTCTGTGGTAGTGAGCCGAAGCGCGCGGTCGCGTTTGGATGTAAAATTATGCGCTTGGATAATTTAATTTCAAAACTATCAAAAACTTGAAAATTCTCATACAAAACTTATGACACATTATCCTATTGCTGTGTAGGCTATTTTGAATAATATATAAAATATAAAAACCCGACGAAAAACGCCTAAAAGGCGATTTCTGTACTGGGTCAGATCAGACCCACCACCGCTGGGCGCGTTTTGTTTGAGGCCATCGCGCTTTAGGTGTTAAAGTGTGAGACGTCTACGTATATCACAACCATTTCGGCCGGAATACATATCCCTTTTAGAAACTCTGAAGTTTGACTTCCCATTCCTTATAATTATTAATGGTAAATAATTTATTACTTATAAAATAATGAGTATAAAAAATAATATGATTAATTTACTGATGTGCAGATTGGAGATACATAATCCCAATCGCTTTTTTTCAATGTATTTCGATATTAAAATTAATTTATAACTAGTTTTTTTTCTCAAAACATTAATTAACGATGCCGACTGTTAAAATAAATAGCACGATAATAAAGTAATACAACTTATAAAAAAATGTTACAGCGTTTCTGTTCACCCATGAGTTTTTTCCCACCCTGTACCCATTATTTCATCTTCCATCCGTCCATCTAAATTGCCATTATTTAAAATTCGATGACTCCTCGGACGAGTTGCTGACCACAATCTTCCCTAAAAGTGATGCGTAATTTTAGTTTACGACGGTTCCTGTAATGATGTACTGCTTTTTCTTCACACCATCTGTTATGATATCTGGACATAAATCCAGGTTATGTTTAATTTTAAACGTTTCTGAGAATTTTTTAAAAACGTAATATTTTGTTCCTGACAATATATATGTATGTGAGGATGTTATTTTGAAAAATACCCTAAAATAGTTTACAATAGTTTCTAATTGACTAAATATATCGAGTGATATTTTATTTATTATACACTAACCAAAAAGAAATGCTAAAAATACTATTTATATAAAAATATTTAAAAAAAACTGTTTTTCATATATTTCTTTTAATGGCCGTTTAAAATCCGCCTAATTTTTTGATACCGAAACCGTTTTTCTACAGTTTATATCCTGATGCATTCTAATCTGTTGTTCACCAAAGTATTATTTTAGATTGTTGACTTAAAATAACTACCCTAAAAAAATCTTTTTTTAACTTTAATTATTACGTTTATGATAAGAAATCATCGGAATGTACGAATTTATGCATCATATGATTAAAAAATATAATAAGAAAAATGCAAAATCACTGAATTAAAAAAAAAACTTGTTTTCTACCACTTTAGTTTATTTATGACTAGTTTCGGGACCGCTTATATCCTCAGGTCTAGTAAATTAAAACATAAGTAAAAATAAACTGTTCTAAAATAAGGAGAGGGTAAGTCAGGGGGAGGGGGGGTTAGTCAAGGGGGCGGAGTTTGAAAATAAAGGAAAAATGGAAAGCAAAGGTGAAGAATTTTGAAGCAATACATCACAAAATCACTGATATTTATTTTGACTCCTTCGGGAATTGAACCCGGGACCTCCAGCACGTCAAACACCGTAACCACAACAATGCAGCTATAAAATACTAATACAAAATATTACCGGATCCAATAAATGGTTTGAAATTGCCGACATCTTAAAATAATTGTCGAAATCGGTAGCTTAAAGAGTTGTATTCGGTAAAATGATCATAGATCTATTCAGATATGCTAATACATACCTCTAGATAAGTAACGGTAGCCAAAAACTAATATATGGACCCAATAAATTGACATTATACGTATTTTGAAATGCAACCGTTACTCAGAGGCGTGGGATAATAAATTCTCGCCGAGATTAATAGAAAACTGGAAGCATTACAATTCCGGATTCAATATTAGATTTACATATCTCACTGATTCGACAGCGGCAGCCATATTAACCAGCTTACCTATGAAGAAACCAGTATCGCGTTATTAATTTACTAATTCGCTATTTGGAATAAGACACTTTGAGAAACGACATAAAACAGAGTTGAGTTATGAAATTAAATATGTGGAAGAAAGTGTGGTTGACCGCAAATACATTTTTTTGTATGACCATTAAAGTAATATTTATTTTTTTCACATGTAATAAAATGAAGCAAAATAAAAATACATACACATCGAAAATGCAAATAATAATATAATACATACTTATGATTGATAAATTATTAATCAAATAACTATTAATAATAAAAAATATTGTAAAATGTGCTTTAAGCACGGGAAAACCCAGTGAGAACATATTGGTGTAATTTGAAACTAATTAAAAATAATTTTTAAAACTTCCACACTTGTTACTACCATACTCGGGGCGGCAGTCATCTCTTCAACAGGTGATTTAAGACTGAACGCAGAATAGTTTATATCTCTAGGATTCTGAAATTATTCACAAAAAATATTATGACAACATGAGAAGCTCGAATTGTAATTTTAAAACCATCAAATAATCATTTATAAAATAAATAAATAAAATAATAAGTAACTATGTAATTGTAAAAAAAAAGTTTTTTTCTCAATGTTAAATTTTACAAATTTTTTGTTAAAATTCATATAAACTGAAGATGTTATTCATGATGATAATTCTTTGATCATTTTTTTAACACATATTTTTGTTAGCATTCCCAAGGAACCTTGTATAAAAAAACTTAAATATTCATGCCGAATTAAGAATTTAAATTATTCCATAAAAATAACATCATAATCAGTATCGGTTGATATATAAATTTACTTATGCAAATTTAATGATTAACTCTAAAATTAATTGAATGTTTTGGTGCTTATTGTTCACTTTTATGTAGGTATATATAGTGTACATACTCTACGCAGTAATGAATTGAATTTGCAAGCCGACATTTGAAATTTATGTATCCAATCAAATTTATTTAAAACATTGATGTGGAAACGGACGTTAAAATAAGACATTGTAAACAACCAAACATGTCTCTACATTCACACAATTCTTCAACATTAACGGTCCAATAAAAAAATATTCATGGCATATAAAATATAGACAAGTAAGCTTTAAAACCGTACCAGAATGGAGTCTAGTTCGAGATACAATCACTTAGCCCACTCCACGAGGGAACGCAATAAAGTCATTCTACATTCGATTGCTCCTTTGATTGATATATTGATTGGACCTAATGGATGAAATACAACCTCGAGATACCAATCTTTGAAAACATTTAAATATTTAATTGTTAGGGCGTTAGCACGAATATGTTCTATCAAAACGGCTTGTTACTACTGAACAGTTCGTATCAAACGTGTTTTAACATTTTCCGAATCGATATTATATAGATACAGAATATACATTTTTTACATATATTAAGCATATGCGAGACAAATATTCATGAGAATCGATTATTTTACTTTGATAAACGATACCGCCGTGTAGTCAACGATCAATTAAGTACGTTTTACGTAACAATGTTTGTTTAACAGCCATAAATTTCGACAAAACTCGACTTTTCCTCAGCAATAAACGAATATACTTAATGTCCAATATTATTGATCAAGACATAACATAACTTTTAGTAAATTTAATTTCTTTAATTTATTCTAATCAGGTCGCAGATGCAAATGAGGAATAACATACCTTGTTCGTCTTCTTAGAACGCTTAAAAAATATCTAAATGAATTGATATGTGACTGGCTCTTTAGTGGTTGTGCTTATCCAAGATCTTATTGACTTTGAATAAGAAAACTAATCATACGAAAACAGATTCTGAGAAAAGCCCATCGAGTTTTAGCAGTAACGTTAATATTAAAATATAAGAATCCTATCTGATCAAGTAGCACTTACTTAAATACTTAGTATTTCTCAATACGTGACATTGTATGTTTTCTTTAACTCCGTTCAAGATGTGACTCAAGTGGGTGAGTCTTTATTTTTGTTTCCTGCTCTTAAATGTTCGCTGTGATGTGATATCAAAACATTATGCTTTGAAAAATTCCATTCGCTATTTATTCTTACCAAGTTGAAGAATGAGAATCATAATTGAATCATCGCTATGTTACTTCAACTGACAAATAAATAAACAAAATTATGTGTCGATCCAAGATCAGCATATTCGCATCAGCATGAAGACTTCTTACTACCTACATTCATACTTGACAGTAATTTTATAAAAATATATTTAAAAAGCCATTATGATCTGTAAATCTCCACCTTGAACATCGAAACATTCGTATATATTTTTTACAAACATGAATATGCTTTTATACTTTTATTTTATGATATTGTAATGGGAAATTTATTAATATTAACCAATATTAATGTTTTATCGTACATAATATATTATGAATGTAATTTCCTTTTTTTCTGTACATTATCATTGATTATGTTCGTAATAGTTATGGTTATATAGTTTTTTATCGGATGTTACCTATCGTTTATTATTTTGTTATATAATGGATTTATTTTTTTCCTTATAATGGGTATTTTATTATTAATAACGTTCGCAATTATAAAATGCTAATGGCTATGAGGAATTCATCATCGTTAATATTTTGATGGGGTTGATTGTAACAATTATTCATATTTCGAATATAACTCTAATGTGCAAAGGCAAATAGCCGTATGTTAAAACAGTAGTTTTGAGATAAACGAGTTTAAAGTTAACTTAAAATGATGCTTTTTGCCAACAGATGTATCATATTGATACAATTTTGTGGCTATTTGGATAATGAATATATTGGTAAAAGAAAGATATAGAACAAAATCTGTGATTGTATATGATAGAGACTAGTTATAAGAATACTTTGAGCCGTGTTACGTCGCAACTTGAGTTACGGCTAGTTGCCTCTTCACATTAGAACAGTTGAAATTCTTTTCATATTTACTATGAAGTCAGATGTTGAAAAAACATCAAAATATTAAAGGTTTATATTAAAAATAAAAATAAATGCCTTTACCAGTTTGCGAGGGATTTTGTATAATAAGTATATAATATAAAATTGTCGTGCTGATGACAGCCAGTTTCTGCTAACAAAGGCGTGTCCTTCTACTTGGTTCGACAATAAAGTGTGGAGAGTTCTGGACAAAACGTCAATTGTTTTAAATTGCACACAGTGTGCAGTTCTGCAAGTTCCTTGGCCAATCCAATGTACGAGTACTTTGTGCACTTCAATATAACCGTAGGTGTTCATTATTGTGAAAAATCTGTACAGTTCGCAACCTCGCTAGAAAGCTCAAAACTGTTTGAAGTCCTATTTTTATTAAGGCACCACTTTCTTATTGAACATTTTTTACTAATAGATACATTAAAGTAATAAATAAACAATGTTTTACGAATATCATTGACCACGGTGTTATCTTTGAGATATATCACATTGAATAATCATCTCGTTTTGAGACAGTTACGAGAGAAAATATTTGTGGTTCTAATTTAAAACATCAAGTGCTGTTAATTTATTTTACTAACAATTGATTAGGGGTTTATTTTCAAATAAACAAAGTCAGTACGCGACGGGCTAGACGAGAATCCACACATGTTGTCCGCCCACAATATTTTCGAGAATATTTATTGGAATTTAAGGAAAAAATATTTTCGTCATATTTTTATTGTCTTTTAACAACTTTTTCTTTTCAAAACCGTTTACTATTTCTTTCTAAGGACAACTTAATTTTTCAATACAAAAAAGGTGTTGTAAGTAAAAAAAATGCAATTATATTACGTTAAATGTTACCTGCGTTAAAATAAAATTAAAAAGCTTAATCGTTCAAGTCTGTTTTAATATTTAATACTACTTTCCCATGTTCCTATATATGATATTATGAAAGTGAAATAAAAACGAAATACTTCGTAATTTACACTAACAGTCTTGCCTAATCACGTTTTACTTTTTCTACTTGTATTCGTAACATAAAGTTTAGCTATCCCAAGATCTAGTTGGGAGAAATTGGTACCGCCCTCATCGACTAAGACACGAGATGCTCTACTGGTTGTGATCAGAATGTACCTACGTAATTCAAGCTTGTGCGTTCGGAATATTATTCGGTTCGATCGATAGGTCTTCATTTGTTGATTGATTTTTTTCGTGTTATTTTTTTTTCATTAACTTTTGTTTTTAGTTGAAGCTGGTTCGTGATTCAATTCCATTCACCCGGGAATGCCAATCAGCTGCCATACACTTTCACATTTCTTTTTCTAAGAGCGAAACTATATTTATGTAGGTGCTTATATTGTACTCTTGCAAACTCCTCTTTCGTAATAAATTCTCATGATTGTTAACAAGGTATATCAGTTCCTTTGCTCATCAATATGTGTATACACACACTCATATATATATATATATATATATATATATATATATATATATATATATATATATATATATATATATATATATATATATATATATATATATATATATATATATATATATATATATATATATATATATATATATATATATAAATATATATATATATATATATATATATATATATATATATATATATATATATATTTATATATATATATATATATATATATATATATAATATATATATATATATATATATATATATATATATATATATATATATATATATATATATATATATATAAATCTTTTTGTAATCATTATCTGCATCTAATGGTGCATAGGGTACCGTTTTGCATAGACGCAGGGTTTTTGTATAAAGAGAAATGTTTGTGTTTCTATTATTTTCACAAATATTTCAACTTCGTACTTTTTCTGTGAGCCTAAGCGGCTCATTATTAGAAATAGGTATAGATTTGCGGTTGAGGAGTTCGAACCGAGAAACTCTGACTAACCACGGGACTACAACCCAACACGGTTATATGGTCGATAATTACATGAAGGCAAGGTGTTTATACCAGCGCTTCAGGCACCAGTCCAGGGAGATGTAAAATAAATATACGAGTGAAAAATCACTAATAATATTAATTTTGACCAACCTGGGAATCGAACTCTGGACCTCCACCATGGTAGTCAACGTGCTAACTGTGAAGGCGGACCCCATTCATGCATGGTACTTTACGAGCAGTATTTGCCTATTGTGTGTATTGTGGAATAAATATGTAAGGTTGTGTGATTTTATTGTCACGATACGCAGATCTCACGTGCTTCCTAGAATGGAGCGGTAAAGTTCTTTGACAATAGAAATGAAATGCCCATAATAATCCAATGCGTTTTTTTATATATACTCTGCGACGCCGCCTAACAATACGGCCGTCATATTAGTGTCACCATTTTCCGTTGTTGCGTCGAGGACACAATACCCGTTTCGCAGCTACATAGTCACGCAGTCCCGCTAAGACATCGAGAGCTTTCGGCTTTATAACAATGTTGTCAATCAGTTTAATTGGATTTATTTCCTCTTCGCGCATTATTTACTCCGAACAAGACGAAAACAAAGAAAAGGTATAAGAGATATTTTTGTTTCATACAGGGGTGTGCAAAATCAATCATCCTAACTAGAGTGATGGAAATCTTTATTGGGATCTTTACAATTTATTATATTAAGTTGAAAAGATGATATCCGTCATATTGCTGCTGCTAGCGTTGATACACATTTCTGTCCGTTTTACCTATTTTTTTACTGTTTTTTTATCATCTCAACATAGATGAAGAAGAATTTGGAAAATAATATTATAAATAACTAATATAATTGGAGATAATCCAGATTTGTGAACAAGTATTTGGACATGCTCAAGATGTTGTAATTTTTTTGTACACTGCGGTTGTCTAATTCACAAATGTCGAATATGATTGACGTACGATGCCATTTGTAAAAATTATAATATCTCCCGTTAGGGTGATCACTTTTGCGCCACCCTGTATTTGTAGCGGTCCCATTGCAATTGCAGTGCCCATTACACAGTCCCAGGGGGTAGTGAACTCCCCGTTTCATAATGCATAACACCTTTCACATAAACTTTCCTCAATCAGCGCGACGCACATAAATATTCTAAAGCCACGCGTATCCGAGGATATTGTGACGTCACAAGTCACAATATTTTATATGTAATCATCGGGAAATAAGTCAAGGAGTTCAACAATGCAACCTGGATTGTTATTTATGCTCTCCGGCTACATATAACAAATACCAAAATGTATTATATTACATTATATAATTGTAAATAATGTGCATAATGCTTTTTTTGTCGTGTGAAGGCGAAACCGAAAAAATATTAAGATTCAAGATTTTTTTCTCTCACGAAAACATAACAATTCATTAATTTTTGACATCTTACCATAGATGAAGGAAAATATGAAAGTCTTGGCACTAACAAATGTTATGATCGTCTTGTTAGGCTTGGTTAAGTTATCACTTTACACACATGCAACATTCATCAATTCTACCCATGATTGACAACCACACAACTCAAATTTTCGAAACCCCTAGATACAGTATAATGAACTCGTAACACAGTATGCGCTAGTTTACAATAGTAAACTATGGTGGGATGAGGAAAGCGTTTTATTAAGTGGAGACTGGACAAGTATTTGGACACATTCAAAATGTTGTAAATATATCACACTTCAATCTGTGAGTTCTCAAAAAATGTCTTACGTTTTTACGCGTCAAAAAATGTCCTTTCTATTACGTATATTTAATTTAATTTATTATAATTAATACACAAACAGTATTATACACAGATCATATTTCTTGCGTGTATAATAATTCCTACTTTGGTTTATATTTTATGATATACACTGCGCAATACCAACTCTGCGAACACAATGAAAGCTCCATGTTGCTAGTGTGCTTTGAGTAAATTTGAATATATGTTATAAAAGTTTTCTTCCAAAAGGTCCGCCTGTGTAGGCCAACAGGTCATGTCACATTCTTGGGACAAGGAATTTTTTATTGTCGTTACCAAATGTTCACGTATCACTTTACATGGATCCCTACCTTTGTAAAAATAAATAATTTAACCTGAAAACAAAACGTACAACGCACAACGGGTATTTAGTATAGAATTGTCTATCCTCTCGAATATTCTGTAGAATAATGTTCAAACCTATCCATCACCTGACCGAGTGGTAGTTGACAAGACGTTTTGTTCACATAGCCCCATACAAGTTGTATCACAAAACAGTTCATTTTTAACACTTTATTTACCAACGAATTTTTGAAAGCCTCGCTTTAAAAACCAAGCGGATTTGTACTAATAACAAAAAATACAAGCAATCAACAATTACATTCATAATTTCTGTAGCAATCGTTTGATCATTATGATTTTTATTATATTTATTACCAAAAGCCAACTAGTCGGCTTTTCGCTGTTAACCGTAAACCACCAAATACCGATATGTATATTGTCTTCAACGTGTAAATTTATGACAAAAAATAATGCATATTTATTTTTTAATATTTCAGTTCCTGGTAAATATCATTTTAAATAAATAATTCAAATTTGAAATCGATATAATTATGTACATAATTGTTAGAATTATTTTCAGTATGTAGGGTAGAAATACCGACTAATCGGTGTTCGGTCGTTTACGGTTGGCAGCGAAAAGCCTTTTGGTAGTTAATGTGTTAAAAGCAATAAATACAAGAAAATTTATTGTTTCTACAACGTTGTATACCTAAGAAGGTCCTGTGTAATTTATTGTAAAACCAAATAGCGTGTTGTTCATAATCAGCAACCTACGCTTAACTTTCAGAACACATCTTATGCGTTTGCCACTTGAATACTTAATTACTTATGTTTAATTAATTAACTGACTGTCGAGAACGCACCACTTTTGTCAGTTAGCATGCGAATAATTAAGTAATTCGATTTCAAGCTACGAATACAAGATTCGGCTGCGGATTCCATATTTGTTTGGGGGAAGATCTTACCAACTATTACGGAGTCTCTTAGTTGAACCCGACTCGGGAAGAACTGTTAATCCAAATATGTATCTTCCAACCTAGTTTTGTAATAGTTGCAGATATAATTTAAAGTTATGGAGCAAATTCTCAACCTCCAAAGCGGCAAATTCAATTAACCTGCTACAGTGTTCCTACCACATCGTTTTATAAATGTTATATTTAACTATTGAGAACAATCTTACATATTTATTTAATTAAATTTACATGTACCTACATGACAGCAAAGCCAAATGCAATGTACATACATTCATACGTATTTTTAAAAAAATTATATATTTTTTAAAGAATGCACACAAAAAATAATAAAACATATCAACGACAAAAAACATAATATATATCATGTTATGTAATCCGAGAGGGATCGTCTAAATCTAGTAGTGCTAAGATGAAACAGACCTACCTCTCTTGGTAGGCCGTTCAGCAGACCAATCACTCCCTCACAGGTATTACTGATTTTAATTTGGTTCTGCACTCAGAAAGAACATTTGTTGTGTTCTGTATTGCCTGGTTCTAACGTAGTTTTTCAGTACATATGATTCATGTTTTAAGGTTTCAAGGTACATATAATTCAAGTTTTTCGCTTCAAGTTGTCAGGATTGTAAACTAACTCGTTTAGAAGGTTGAATGCCATCCTGAGCAGGGCAATGTTCCTTCTGGCCCTCAAACTTACGATACATATATGTAGCATCATGATTTTATAGCGTTTGGCAATCGTAAATAATTATTGTAGGAATCCCATGAAATGCCATAAGGCTGCCATGATAATTACTCGAGTCACAGACACTATGGGTGCACTTCAGTCTAATAGCGCACTCTTCACTCTCAGGATACTCAAAGTGACCGGGTCTGCGGTCACCGCGCTCCAAACTTTTCCACTGCATTCGAAAACTTTCTTTACAAATACACTAGTCATTCGTCCATACCAATGGCCGAGGATTTCGAAATCGTTTAAGTGGCCTCCCCGTCGCTGCGTTGTCAAGTGTCCCGCTGAAAATGGTTCATCGAGAGCGACTTAATGTTTTTTGCGGTATCTGGCGGCGATGTCTGCCGTAGTGGCTTTCAACCAGATATTTGTCGTATTACATCTCCTATTATTCTCTTCGTCCCTGATACTTCAGTCGCCACCGCCTCCCATCCTCCCCGAAGGAATGAGTTTCCAGAATATTGTTTATTCCGATAGAAATTTTCTGTTTTCATTCAGGAGTTTACATTTGGGATTTATGTGCTATAACTTTTCTCCTGGATTATTTTTCGAATGAATGACTATCCATTTTAAGGTTTCGCTCACGTTTTAAAATTTATAGAGCTTCGTTGTCGGTTTAATATAAGCGTATTTGTTTATTCAGATTATCTTGAAAAATATTTTTCGTTAAGGTAAAATGTCTCGAAAAACTCTTCGCTTTTTCTCGAATCTTTGGCCTCGCGCGGCAAAGAAAATCTAATCAGAACGTACGAAAAAAGAAATGATTAAATAATTAAATGAAAATCCCCGGAGTCCTTTTTCTCCTGAAATTATGAAAGTCAGTCAAGATCAGAGCCCAGTTTTGTCAGCATGCTTTATACAAAAGCGTTCTTTCCACAAAAGAAGTAATTACTCTATCCTTAATCTCTTTCATTTCCATTACCGCCGTCGTTAAGATTTTTTCTCTACTTTCACCTTCTTTCTCCCCTGATACGACCTGTCTACCTTCTTCTTGTATATTTCAAGATTTTTTATCGCCCACTCGCCTTAGATTAACCACACCTTTTGTTTATCTTTGAGAAATAGCTAAAACCCTATGAACATTTCAGTTAATGTTGGCCTTCGCTTTTATCTCTAATAGAGAATTACACGAAGGGCCGAGAAGAATTTAGCGCGAAAACCTTTCCCTTTTCCATTATCTTATCCCTATCTTATCGAGGAATCTTTTCATTAGAGCCTCTTCATTATGATTACGGCGCTTATAGTATTTTTGCTGTATACTTCATATATTATGTTTCACAGTAATCTCCTAGATTAACCCTATATGTTGCCTTAAAACATACAACATACAAGATGATTGTGTTTTTGTAATCATATATATTTTATATAGTATTGGTAATGAAAAAATACCCTATCGCTGCATATCGATTTTAAATCCTTCATATTATAGTACTTTATGTATACGTACTACATAAGTATAACGAATTGCACTAGTTACTTTTTTCGAAAGAGTGGATTATACGCAATGTTTGCTTTTGTTCTAATCAGTTCATAACACAGCTCCACTGTATATGTATAAAAAATCTGTACATTCCAGACAAGGTAGATGATAAAATTTCGCTTTGATTGGCTGCAAAAACTGCCATGGGTGATTTTATCCAATCATTTGATCGTACCAGCTCGCAACCAGCGATTCAAATTTGGCGAGTTTGTCTTTACTACCAAGGGATTAATCTTCCACTAGCCGTGATTTAATATTTATACTATACGAGCATTTATTTTTCATATTATCTTAAATACATTTCATTTTTCTATGATTCAATAAGATTTTTTTAGCAGTTATATCAAAGGGTCCTTAAGGTGATTTTGTACGAAAATGGCGCTATATAAATTATACAAAATTTCATTATTATTATTTATTCATATGATTTGTCGAGTACTGTCTACCATGATTCCTGAAACATTGTATAAAATTATACAAACTGGACCGTACAACGACTCGGTTTGATGGTAGGTAAGATATTGTCTGAATCCGCTGGACCGTTTCGGGTATCATTTGACATTTGGCAGTACGATGACATTCGCAGAAACATCTCAAACGCTGTTCATTACCCTTACGACAGGGTGTTCCTCACGTTTTTATCGTTCATAAAACACTTTTTGCTGAACTACCGCTATTAAGGAATTCGTGTCTCGTTTAAATATTTCATTAAAAATGCGTCAAATCTGATGTAGTAACTTAATCAATCTATTACTCTAATAATTTTAAAATTATTATTTTTCCTGGCTACACCCCAACTTATCGTCTTTGTAGACTGCTGGGGTCAGCTCTCCTTGTGTTCAGGTTGTAGGTCTTTCTGTCATGGACAACGTCACATCGGCCATGTCTTCGAACCATGTTCTCTCTTTGCAGCATCCATGATTTTTTTGTCTTCCTCGAGAAATCTTTTAAAATTATTCAATAAAATATAAATGCGTCTTTCATATTTGGGATTCTTGGTATGGCATCATAATACATATTTTTTAATGTTATTAAGTTTCTCTCTTACCCTTTGCTGATCCTATACGAAGAACTACGGTCGTTATAAAATACGAGAGTGCCTTCTGAATAGACGTATCCCATCTGAGCCCGATTTACTCGAACATCAAAAGGTTCAAAGTATTTACCTGGAGTGTATTTGGATTTCACGAACGAAATGGGATACTTTTATCGGAAAAGGGTATAAGCTGCCTCGGTACTCGGCTATTGAGAATCCGGCCGGTGTTGGTTCATTTCGTTAGGGCCGAGCCACAAATGGCCGGCCGGTGTGACGCCGCCATGGGCCAATCTGAATTGCTACTTCCCGAAAGCCTTTCGGGCGACAAGGGCTTTAATGCTCGGTGCTTTTGGCTTCGGGAACCGATGCTCACTGTGTGATCAGAAATGTCCGCCGAGATTTATATGGCTTTGCAATTCGGGAAACTTTTGGTAGAGACTCGATTGTGTACTGTTATGTACCCGCTCGTACTTTAATCATACGACCAAACGGAATAACGTATTATGCTGTCATTTTGGGTAACTTTGTAGCTTCGTACGATC
Source organism: Brachycentrus maculatus (assembly GCF_059751285.1). Taxonomy (NCBI): domain Eukaryota; kingdom Metazoa; phylum Arthropoda; class Insecta; order Trichoptera; family Brachycentridae; genus Brachycentrus; species Brachycentrus maculatus. Next base: position 773,854 of record NW_028280878.1, on the reverse strand, counting down.
ATCTTAGCTTTCTTTATATGTTCACACATAATTGTAGAGTTAAAAATTAATATCGAAGGGTGATGTGAAAAGGACCTTAAATGTATTAAGTGATGACTCGGGAAGGTGCTCTCGTATCAAACGTAATAATATAAATAAATAAATACCCGAATGCCTTATTTACATTGAATGGGAGACATTTAGTGTTTATTTCAGTGGCATGTCGGCTCTTGGCCCCCGGTCACTTATATTTTATATCCCTCGCATATATACAAACATAAGTCGGGTCCAAACTTTTCGCTTCTTCTCTTGTAAGGAAATAATGCTACTATCCCATATTTATTGTGGCCGCGAATTAAGAACAAAGCAATTGCGTCTCCGCGTATAATGCGGCAATATAAAACGTTCGATGCTGGTCGTTGCCGAATACGATAACTGGAAAATGCAAGTATGAAAGCAGTCTGAGATTTTTGGTGATTGTGTGACACTTTTTATCTGGATTGTCATCTGCTTATTTATTATGGCGAACGTTGCTTCGGACACTGAAGATACTGCGTTTATGGTCAGATCGCTTTCAAATTCAACCACGAAAATTAAAATGATCCCGTATACTTACAAGTATACTTTAATAAAGGTGTGCGCATGACACTCAATAATACACTTTGAAAGTTTTATTAAAATTAAACACTTGAATATACCAATTTTTTTGACACTTGAATATACAAATTTAATGAGTTTTATTTATACTAACGAATAGTTTCGAAAACATCTGTCGTTTTCGAAACTAGTCGTAAATATAAATAAAACTCATTAAAGTGGTATATTCAAGTGTTTTTAATAAACCACTTTATTGAATAATATATTCAAGTAATTTTAATAAAATAATCATGTCATTCCACAAAGTTAATGCCGAATCAATAAATAATACGCTTTGAAAGTAATTAGTCGCAACAAGTTTTCTACAGTAGTACTTAATTAATTTTTTAAAAAATTACAGATTAAAATAACAACTAAGTATTTAATTATGTAACTAACATATAATTATATCAATCATGCCTTAAAGCTTTAACATATCTTACATGTAATTAATATTATAATACAATTCTTGAACTCATTCAATCTAAATTCATTTTGTCAGAAAAATTATGTTAAATCATGGTTAACTCCTGCCTTGTTTTGTATATAACATTTCTCTAGCCTAGAATTTTGTCTAGCCTCACACCAGTCTGATGATGTCAGTTACAACGAAACCCGGTTGCTGGTCAAATAAAATTCATGTGTAAAAAATTACGTAGTTGTTATTTTATTCTGTAAAATGTAGTTCCACCAAGAAATGTTAATACAAAACTTAACCAAATAAAAAAAATTACGAAAGGTTATTTATCAAATTAGTACTAATTTTTTATTCTATGAGAGTGCAACGCTCAGTGGTAACTGATAATTGCAGGATGAATGCCGATGGTAAACCATTTGGTAAACCGCAGGTTCAATCACCCGTCCGACCACGCTCCAGATTGCCGACCGCCACCCGAGTATGCACGGTTTCACCAGGCATCTGTCATCTTTCCAATGGCGTGTTTCCCTGGTAGCTGGTAGCTGGTAGCAGTCTGTTTTACAACTGTTTCTGCTCCAATAAATCAAGTGGTTTATAGATTTAATGCGCATCAACTAAACGTAGCAAATAAACTAATGATTCTTTTATTTTGTTCCAGGTATGTAGCCAGGTGGCGATAAATATTCCAGTTCATACACACCCGCACTGTTCAGACGTGAGTATGCATCGATATAAACAATCTTGAAATAATTATCACGAACGTTCGCATACAAATTTTCTTCTTATGCTCGTAATTTTACGCGGTTTATAAGCGTCCAAACACATTCTCTATGCAATATCACCGCTCTATGTCGCGGTTGCTGCTTTGGTCTCCGAGATCCATAGATAACCATTTATAGACCTCCGTTCGCTTATGTTCCCCGTGCGTTATAGTTCGCGATGACCATTTTACTTTAATTCTCGGTGTGTAATTCCTGGGCTTATCGCTAGGTCTATTTGAATTAATGCTAGCCTTTTTTCCGCATCCTACTGCGTAAACATGTGTTCCCGGTACCCTTTCTCTGGAAACTCTGCTCTACTTAGGTCTGCAGTTAGCAATCTCGTAACGACCATCTCCACTTTAAAGCCTCTTAGTATTACGGAATCCTGATAAGGTCCCGTTCTATAAAAGTTTCCTTCGCATATCTATTTTATCGCATATTAACGTTGCATTGTCTTCCAGTTCTGGTGTTGAACGTTTTTTTCATCATCTATATAACCTTTTAAACTGACATTATCATTAATACGCAATAATGTAAGGAATTAATTAAAAAATGTTCTTTACAGAAGCGTTGCGTTAATGATTGACGCAAATCGTGACTGCATCCATTCATCCAAATGTTTTATGTTTGCCTAGTATGTACAAAAGCCACAATCATGAAACTATTAATCACGCGGTATTTGCGTTTGTTTAACGAGGTGCTATTTGGAAAGAAACATTAATGATTTTGGCGTCGGAAGATCATATCGTTGTTCGAAGAACAGTATTGTGTAAAATATCGTGTGTTAAGTCACGATTGTTGAAAAAAATGTGACAGAGAATTGGGACTCGTGTTATAATCAATAAAATAACCTTGGCTCCAGTTTATATTATTATTATTAAATCGACACCTCTTACTAAATGCAAAGTAGGTATTTATTAAAATACGTTTGTTTAAATTTATTAAAATTACGCCTCGCCTTAAAACAAACATATTATTATGCCACCTTCACTCATTAAGCTATACAATTTACCAGATAAGACAACAGGTAGATGTATACACTGTTCTAAGATTCCTTTCGTGTATTTTAATAGTTGAAATTGTCGAATTTCGACAGATGGTGCTGCCATCAGTTTTAGCTTTCCCCAGTGAAATATCCAGTATCTGATAGAATAAATTAAAAAATAATTATTTAATCCATTTTATTTAATTTTTACGAATTTATTTCATTTCAAGTTTTAAACTTTGGAATCTATTGTATCAATTTTTAGACTGCAGAAATTTCGCTTAAGACGTAAAATTTTTCAATTTTTGAGTTAGCATAATACTCAGTATTTTTATATTACCAAAAAGAGTAACCAAAAACTATTGATTTTCGATCAACTTATATAGAAAAAAAAATCATAATCCTGTAATTTATTTATTTATCAATATCTATGGAAAAATACCGACGTTTTTTTTCAATAATAACAAGCGTTCATCGTGCAGAATATATAATGATTTGAATCATACATAGGTCACAAATATGTTTCCATAAATGACTTTTGTTTTATTTTTTAATTTATTATGTATTAATTTGAATAAATAGCTTTATAATTGCCTTTCAGTCAATCACCGTTGAATTAATCATCGAACCTAATTGAATCGTTTATGCTTGTATGAGTTAATATTTTCTCCGTTTATGCAATAATGAGTAATCGAGTCTCGATTAAATTCGAGTAATTAATCTTTATCACAAATTGGTTTTAAAATTTCCAGTCAATGTGTTAATACCATACCTACTTGGCTTATGATTAAACACACACGTTTCGACGAATTATTCATCAAAATTTCCCAGACATTTCATTTAGATATTTTCGTAAAATAATTAAGCCACAACTCTTGACTTTAATTCGAGCTCCAAGTTATACATAATTATTTTCTCGTGTTTTAATTAATTTTTAATCCGGTGTTTTTTATTAAAACTGGTTGTCGAAAATTTGTAAATTAATTTGTTTCTCGCCACGTGGTGATAAGCTATTTATATTTTAATATAGTTGTAATTAAAAAGCAATCTACCGAGATGTTATATTTTATGATTATTTTGACAATCTTATATGCATTAAGAATAATCTTACCGGTTGGAGGCTCGATCCGTATTCACCCAAAACATAATTTTTATTTTCAGATACAAACTGCTTACATAAGTTTTCCTTAAAGCAGTATTGATTTTTTCTCGATTAACATAAAATACAAATTTTATTTTCACATAAATCTTCGTTAAACGTTTCTCGGGAACATAAACATTAGTTACTCGTATAAGTTACTAATGCAGTATGCTTTTACTAGCCTTCGTATACCTCTTAAAAATATGTTTAAAAATGTTTTTTGTCTACTTTTTTATTCGCAATATTTTGAACATGTCCAAATATCACAAATACTGAGTTATTCATATCAAGAATTATTATTGATATCTCAACAAAGGTGAATAATTCTATTTAATGTGGAAATAAGTCATTTGCTGGTTTAAAGGATCATTTCAAACACTAAAATTCACCATTCTACCACATAACTCAATTTTAGAGAAGTTGTATTTATGATTCAATTGAAAATATCAGTTGCGTCTGAATTCCATATTCCCACTTCAAAAAGACTAATACACAATTGTTGAGATATCAAAAATCTTGATTTTAAAGCTTCATTCATTTAAACTTTAAAGTTCTTCTCCAAGCACAAGATATAGTTTGTTTTCTTGAATTGGTACATTGTTAGCAAAAATATTAGTGACTTAAAAGTTTGTAATATTGTTAATGCAGAAAACACGAAATATTATTGCGAGAAAAATTAAATTATTTAAAAAAATATGGACTTTATATAACATCGTTATTTCTTAAAAAATATTTATAAAAATCGAAACCGTGAAAAGGTTACACAATCGATTATAATAATACTTTATCCATTTTTGGTTTCACCATCTTGATAACGAGTTGCCTCGCCATTTGCAAACATGTTAACGTTTACTTTCGAACCGACCTTACAATTTTATAAAACAAAGCCCGGCAATAAGTTACACACGATTATTTTCGTGTCGACTTTCTAACGCGACCTATGAACTCCACTTGTGAAAAGGTTCCGTCGGACAGGCTAGTGTATTTGGCACTGCTGGGCTAGCTGGTCATCGATCAAAATTACGCTATATCGATGTTATTGGACCAGAAACGAAAGTTTGGCCGAAGGTCGCACACGATCTTGGGCTGTGCGAATGAATAACATTACAGAGAACTTGCTATTCATGATCCTGCAATGTTCAGGATTTTTGAATCAGGTGTTTGTTTTATTATTTATTGATTTAGCGTTTAATTTGTAGAACTCCATTTTAATTTATGTATTAATTTTAAATCAAACACAGATTTTTTTGAGTCTACTAAGTTGTGTTTTATTAACAAAAACATATAAAAAATTATATTGTGACAATTGTTTCGACTTGTTAGGGCATTATCAAACGAATGTGAAGATCAAATGGACTACTGTCCTTATGTAGCTATACAATTCTAAGTGACAGTTTTAACACGTGCAGCAATAATTTATGGTAGACAACAGTAGCTAATGGGGGATGTAGGTATCTACCCTTATATTTATTTTCTGGGAAAGGCAGAATTTATTGACAGTTTGTTTTATTCATTAATTTATTTGGCAGTCACTTTGTGGTCAAATCTATCCATTTTTTAATTTAATTTTTGCTTAGTAAATATCATTGTTCACGACATTTGATATATAATGTTGTGAATAATGGTGTCCAAATAATTACAATTCTCCACGTGTAGTTGTTTTTTCATTTTTGAAAAAATCTCAGCAAAGATAAAGAAGAACATGGAATTTATATTATCCACTGACACTTCGTGATGGAATTGCATTTTTAATTTATTATTAGATTAAAACCAATATTTTTAGCTTTTCCACTTTTTTATTTTTTTTTATTTGACCAGCGACCGGGTTTCGTCGTTACCGACCAGTCTGATGATGTCGGTAACGACGAAACCCGGTCGCTGGTCAAATAAAAATAAAAAATAAAATAAAAAAGTGGAAAAGCTAAAAATATTGGTTTTAATCTAATAATAAATTAAGAACATGGAAGTCTGGGGATTAATATTTACTGGACCTATTATAGGCTGGTTAAGTGATTATTTTACACACGTGTTACATTGACCAATTCCACCCATGATTGAAGACCACACTTTTTAAAATTTTGGAACTTTTGATTGATTGATCAATGATCAATATATCTAGGAAAATATCTAAGATTCTTGATCTATGTTGAGATGTAAAAAGAATAAAATAATACTCAAATTTAAATATGTTTGAAAAGTATCTTAATCAATTATGTTAAATTGAATAATATTTCATTTGCTTCAAAATATATCTTGTTTTTTTACTATCTTATGAATTATGTATGTATCCATTTATATTTTTCATGCGAGTGAATACGTTTAAAAGAAACATTTTTACAATTTTTTTAGTGCAGTATTTCATCGCATTGTGACGAAGATTATTACCAAAAACATTCAAATATATTTTTATTAAATATAAGTTTGGAATGCAGTGCAGACAGGTATCATTGCTAAATATGATTTTTTAGTTCATAATTTATTATTCTCATTTTATTGCATTTCCATATTGAACACGATAATACAATAAATTACTATATTCGCAATACATTAATGTAATAATTCAAGTTTATCTGCTTAATCTAAGCGAGAACAGTGTCGAAATAATTCTCAAGTCATCGAATATAATTTCAGCACTTCGTAACACAGCGGCGACCTAAAATATTTTCTCAACGGCGATTAATTACGACCTGTTTGTAAGATTTGTAAAGAAAAATGCTCTGGCAAAAACGCGTGAAAGACGCTAGGAGAACTATGTTTTGACGTGCGTATTGTAGACCGGGTTAGAATAACACATTGCCCGTACGTGGTTTCTATGACAGGTTATACAATACTATTTAAAGTTCTCAATTAAGTTGTAATTAATGATGTTAGCTCTCCAAGTATTCATAACATACCAATCAGTACGAATACAGTAGTAGAAACATCACAATTAGACTAAAGTCAATTATTAATCTTTCATTGTTCGTACGTGAAATTTTGATAACATAATTCGATATCTGTATTAGATTGCCAATTGTTATTATTCAATATACAGTACAATGTTTAGATTAACAAAAAACATACCGGTATTATAACACGCGTTGGTTTGGTAATCACCAAATTGATATATTGTTTACAGAGCACTTTTTAGAAAACGTCACCATTTTTTTTTAATATATGATTTATACATACTTATGGTATAAGAAGTTTTGCTGCAAAAATAATGTTTTTTATTAGTTTTTATATTCATAAAAAAGATTGTCAGATTTTTATGGTTAAGAAATAGCAGCTCTTTAAAAAAAACTGCATTAAAATGTTTCATCGTGAGGGTTGGAATTAATTCAGTCATGTGTACGATGTTAACTTTTACAGTGTATGTTTAAATGCCCCATTTAAGAATTTTAGGCAATAATTTGGACCTTTCCTAGTTTCTAGGGTCCAACATGAATTAATAATTACGATAATAATACGTTTCTACAATAAGTTAACATTTAATTATTGTACATTAAAGCGTCGTTAACCCTCTTGAGCAAATATGACCTGTTATTATGTTAACAGCTTGTCGTAATGTCGCCCACCATTGTCGGCCAGTTGTATGTCTAAAGTCTGACATTTACATAATCCTTCAACTCCGAGCAAGGACAGCAATATTACATTCAGGAATATCCCTAATGTCCCTCCAAGCTCATGAAAAATCTCTCCATGTCATTTTGTGTCATTATTCTTGAATGATTTTTGACCCATTTCAGTGTAATTCTGTAGTAATCTAATATTTTTTTAAATGTCCTGTATATCGGGTCCCAACAAACAAGTAATCTTTTCCTTTATTTACATACATAAAATGAAGACTAATTACGTATCTAGTTATGTCGTTTTTAAACGTTGAAATCACTGTAAATTATTAAGCGTCCTTGAGGTGATTTCTCGCGAAAATAGTGCTGCATAAATTGCCCAATAAATACCATAAATAAGTAAATAAACCATACAGCTGTGTTTTGCTTTTGAACAAATTACATATTTTTAAAATTATATTTCCATTATAATATCCAGTATTAAGAGTAGTATTCACATAACTTGAAACAACTTTACTGGACAACTTTTAACTGTGAAAAATACACGAATAAGACAAAGTAAGCACATTCACCGTTAAAAAAATCTACATAACACTATTCCCAGCTAAAATTACGCAAATATGTAAAAAATAGTTAGGACATTTCAAAAGAGTGAATGTATGTGCAATACACATGAGTATGTGTTTCATAGGTCAACTCTGATAAAGATACCAGTAAACGAATTTAGTGAAAAAACAGCAATGTGATGAAAAATATGTCATTTTTCTTTTTTACGTATTTTTTTGTTCGAAAAGTAGAAAATGTGCTTTTTGTTAGGTACTTTGTATAGCATGTGCTTTAATTTATCATTGGTCATATAAATCCAATTCCCGCGATAAACAATTGATTGCAGTTATTTATGCATTTCTGTCTTCGTGAGGGCGTGAACTGTGGGCATTAACAATTTATTAGGATACATTGTTCTAATTTTCGCAGAAAGCGATTGAATTTCAGTTATTTTTCGATTTGTCGGAAACGAATATAATGTTTTATTAGCTGACTGTATACGGCAAGGTATCCGTCAGTGCGGCTATAATAATGCATTCCTTAACCACCATTTGCCAACACATTGAAATGTCGCCCGGCGTGGGTTTTGTCTCCCATCGCTACACGCTATAGGTTATGGTACGCTCTGCACCGCACACCCCATAATAAAACTACAAGATTCTCAACATTTTCTGTGCAATAAATCAAAATAGGATGCAATTAATGGACTTTTATGGACAGCATCATGCAATTCACTCGTTAATAATATTTTGTATGGAAAAGTTTTACTTTGGTGATTATTTATTTATTTATTTACACGAATTCAATCTCTGCTTGGACCAAAGCAAAAGGAATCCATATAACATACTCAGATAGGTAACATAAATATGAATTTGGTAAAACATTATTTTTCGGATTTAATGGATTGTTTATTGTTTCCCGCGTCACCTTTCCATGTGAATATTTATAAAACAATATTAAATTTTAATATTTTTAATATTCAAAACACTTACTTTGTGGCTAGATATTTTTACTTTTTAATTTTTTTACGGAATTATTATTAATATTAGTATACAAACACTTACCGAGATTTTTGTCTACCAGATTCTAGACGTACCAGTCTCTTCGTCAGGACAATAACTACAACAGCATGTGAATCATCAATCTTTAACACTGTTCAAACACAACTACACAAAATGTTAATTACATGCGAATCCTTTGTGCATGTTGGTCCTCGGGTGGACCAAAATTCACACGTGATTAACATTTTGCCTAGTTGTGTATGAATTGGGCTATGATTGTGACGTGTAGTGTTGTTTGCATGCTGTTGTAGTAATTGTGCTTCATATTACTAACATTTAAAAGTATCTTTAATTAAATTAAATTATAATAAAATTTGAATTCGGGATGATGAGAAAATCAGCAGTATTTAAATACGTACACAATATAAAAGACGATAATTTCACCAATTACTAGAATGAGGTCGCCGTCGCGTTGTGCATCATTAAAAAGTGATATATTTCGTTTTATTTTTAGCGAGATACAAGTTTGAAGTTCTGGAATCAATGGGCAGTTCGCGATTACTTGAAAATTGAAATTTATTGTGCTAGTGCGCAACATTGATAAGTATCTCACAGACCAGCGCGATGCTGGACCCTACATAAGCGGAGACCAGAAAATAGAAATTATTCAGAAGCACCGCATTGTTCCAGTTTAATGTCTCGTGATACCATTTACAAAAGAGTTGTCTGCATTATATTGCGGTTATTTTGTGCTTCTTACTTATAAAGTTTAATCACGAAATTCCGCAAAGTAATCTAAACTTGTTCCGCCATAGAAAGTGACCATTGCTCACAGTAAAACTACCATGATGAAAGGTATATCTTATCATATCATTGCTTGTATCATCCGACTTTCGATACAGTTAACGAATAAAAATTAACAATGTCTTTATTAATATATAATTAGATTAAAACCAATATTTTTAGCTTTTCCACTTTTTTTATTTGACCAGCGACCGGGTTTCGTCGTTACCGACATCATCAGACTGGTACGACATCATCACCAGTCTGATGATGTCGGTAACGACGAAACCCGGTCGCTGGTCAAATAAAAAAAGTGGAAAAGCTAAAAATATTGGTTTTAATCTAATAATATATTAAAAATGCAATTCCATCACGAAGTGTCAGTGGATAATATAAATCTATTAATGTCTTTATTGTTTATTATATCGGACACTGGATTGTGTCTAAGGATGAGATGTCAATTTAAACGTCAACCAAATGCCAGGTCGTGAGCTCTGGGATGCTCAGATCCACCTTCTTTCATAAAAAAGGAAGAATTTTCACCTTTATGGTAAATTTAACAAAAATTAATTAAAGGCTCACGCTATATCTCCCTTTGAATGCCTCTATAAATACAACATTTTGAGTGTGTCCAAACACTTGTTCACAAAATCTGGATTATCTCCAATTACAGGAGTTATTTTCATATTATTTTTTGACATCTCACCAAAGATGAAGAAGAATATGGAAGTTTGGGCATTTACTGGGCTGACGACCGTTAATAAATAATAAGGTTTTTCTTACCTTAACATTTATGAATTGTTATTCAACTTATCTTCTCCCCCTTCCGTACGTGAGAAATGTAGGGGAAAAAAGATAATTATAAACACAAATATGAAGCAAAAAAATATTGTTCCTTTAACTCGAACACAGCATATTTTTTCAATGTTTATATCGCGATTACCATAATTACCCATGAATGATATAATTAAAAGCCGTGGAACAACATAAAGCGCAATAAAATGGTTGTTACACTGTTTAATTTTAGAAATTTTCCTAAATAATTACTTTTAAAAGAGTTTATCCTGGCCCTATTAAAAAGTCTTCTCCATTTGCAGCATAAACATTAAGAATAACGGCGCTGTTTGTTAATTATTTCCGCGGAGTGAAAGGTTTTATTACAAGGTATGCGTCGTTAAAGTTATTCCTTCTTTAATTAATTGAAATTTATGGCTCCGCTAAAAGCCGCAGCTGTAAAAAGTAGATTCGTCTTTTTTGTCGCACCTCCGAAGATCTTAGCGGAAATCAAGGGCTGTTATAATTAAATTAATCGTAATTAACGAATTTAGTGGAATAACGTAATTTAGCGTGAATATTTTAATGCACAAGCCACCGCGGGGTTAAGTTCCATTCGGTAAATACAGGAAAGCCCCCCTCGCTGATGCTGTATTAGGGGAACAGAATCTCGAAGAGATGCGGGGACTAATTCTTGCCTAATAGCGCTACGTAACGTGCCTTACCCTACCTTCATACTGAATGGACCTGAGACACCTCCGCTGTTGTTATACCTACCTGGGCGTCAATTCCGAACGCGATAACTAATCCTACATAGTTTATGTATTAATTTTAAATCAAACACAGATTAATACATAAAATTAATACATAAATTGAAATGGAGCTCTACAAATTAAACGTCAAACGCCAAATCAGTAAATAAATCCCAAACGTAGTGTTTTACTATAACGTTTGTATCTTTAAATGGTTTTTACATATTGAAATCTCTCGTCGATTCGTACTGTTAGTTAAAATTACCCAAAGAATGATTATAATTTCTTTTTTATTAATAATGAGTTTTTTTTTTTTTTGAACACTAAGTTGTTGGCGCGTTTCGAATCGATGCTCTAGGTAGGCATCTCCAACCGTTGTTAATACACTATTTTCTAATGAATTGTCTTTCCTTTTTATTTAAGATTACTAAGTGAATGCCACTATTGCTTACAATCTATTGTGACGCGTGTTTAAAAATGGTGCGGAATGCATCGAAACACGTGTCACAATAGATATTAGGAAATATTGGTATTTACTAAGTAAAACTATGACGAAAAATGGATCCATATTACTTAATTTATATTATGTGTGTATATACATAATGTAAATTTTGCGTTTGCCTATTTTCTTTGGATTAAGAGTTATATTGAGCTAAATTTGATGTCGGGGTCGTTTTATGTTTAGGAATCATTTGTTAGCGGAGCTGTCGAATTTTATTATAGCGAATCAATGAAAATACAAACAATGTTGCGATCAAAGCCTATACGAATCTAAAGGCTTTTCAATTCCCACCTCCTGTAGTCTTTGATCTTCCTACGCTGCGTAAGATATGAAGTCAATCCTTCCACAGTGAAAAGGCCGATCCTATCGCTGCTTTTGTTACTCCAACGGAACTCCATACGTTTCCATAACATCGATTTATAGCAATATTGAAAAGTTCATCCAGGGAATTCTATGGGTTCAAGGACATAACCGTATTGAATGTGATCCTTATATCGATTTTGCTACAAAAAATATATAAAAGTTTAAAGTAGGTAACGAAGAAATCAATATTTACTTCTCAATTTTAATATTAGCTTATCAATATTTTGAGTGTGTCCAAATTTTTGACATCTCAACTATATAAATTTTTAGATGAAAAAGACCATAAATTTTGGTTAGAAAAATGCTGGATTTGCTCCAATTAGGAGTTATTCGTATAAATATTTTAAAGATATCTCAACATAGACGAAAATATCAACTGAGATGGAAATATTGAAATCAAATAATATACTGGGTCTACAACCTCCCATTGGCTGTATTAAACTATCACTTTATAAACTGTGTAACGTTAACCATTCTACCCTTAGATAACAATAAAAATCAAAAAATCTTTTCTTATTCGTTAGCCGTATCGTTAAATACTAAACATGAAAATGTTAAAAAAACAAACATTGCTCAAGCCAATTTTTTTTCAATGAATCAGTTTTTGTCTATCATTGCCTGTTCATCAAAGTTATCACTTTATAAACTGTGTAACGTTCATTGTTCTATCCTTAGATATCAATAAAAATCATTATATTTTTTCTCATTTATAAGCTACATCGTTAGATACTTAACATGAAAATGTTAAAAAAATATTATAATGTTCAAGTCCTCAATTTTCAATGGATCAGTTTTTTTAATGTAATTCATTTTTATGTAAAGTGTACTAATAACTCACATATAAATAGCATAAAATGATATATAACAATAACAAATTTAGTGTGTATAAAATAGTAGGTATGATATTTGTTATGTTGAATTAGATTTTTTTTATTTTTAGTTATTTGGGGTTCTTTTATGAGATATAAGCGTATCAAACATGCGCACGTGCCAAGAGAAGTACAATTGGCGCTATAGACTGCATTATAGCATATAGCACATCCCGTGCGGAACACCCTCTGTGTAATTCCTTTTTATTAGCCGCCTTGGGGTGGATCCCCGAGCCGGGCCCCGACCCCACACCCTTTAGCGCTTCCAAAACTTTCACAGGCGACCTAAAACAGACGAACATTTCCGTACTTTTGCCAAATTAAAATGTTATAATGAAGATAAATGGTTTTGCATTTTCTCAACTTGTTTTGAGAATTTGTCAAACGAAGTCCCGTTTCCGCTTAATTTTGGGTTTATTTATATGCGAATTTGAATATGAAAATACGCGCATTCAATGACCTTAAATACACACAATTTTGATTTAATACAATATATGTAATTTGAAAAATAATGAAAAAATACAAAAACCGAAATAGAAATTATTTTTCATATTAATTGATCATACAATAGTGCGTCCAAATACTTCTTCACAAATCTGGGTTTATGAGTTATTTTTACATATTGACATCTCACATAAATAAAAAAAAGAATATGGAAATCTGGGCATTTACATACCTGCAACTAAATAAAAGGGTATCTGCTAAATAAAAGATTTCTCAAGCCAACCATAGACGACTTTAGTGAGCTCATATGTACAGTGTTATGAGATTGACGTTATATGTATGAGTTCCAAAAAATTGAGTAGTGTGATTGTCATTCACGGGTAGAATGATGAATGTTACTCATGTGTTAAATTATCACTTAACCAGCCTAAGGTCGTAAGCCAACTCGTCGTAAGCCCTGAAAATAACCTAGACTTTCATACTCTTTTTCGTCTATGTTGAGATGTCAATCGATCAAAAATTATATTACATGTAATATAACAATGTCACTCTTTCATAAATACTAGTTAAAAATAAATGATTTTTTTTTTAAACAGGCAATCAAAATTATTAAGTCGGAAGCCAAAGTAGAACCATGATAAACGGTGTTGCATATGCAAATCTAGATTTTCAAGATACTTGAACCTTGGGAAATTCACAATAAGAATCACAAAATTCACAAAAAACTTCAAAATTTTAAGAAGCGAGTATGTTTTATTTTCTCTTTCCAATAACAATATTAAATATCGACACCAAAAATTATATTTTTAACAAAATAAAATCTCGCTTTTTATTTGTTTATTGAAACTTTATTGTTGCCTTTGAACTGTAGAAAAGGCCTTAATCACGATTCATCCTCAAAGCCGCTATTTATAATACTAAGTGTAGGTATTTATAACAATGAAAATCGCTGACAGCATTCTGCAGCGTGGGACGCTCTGACAATTGATGCCTCTTTATATGCACTCCTGATGGTCAAGTTAGTATGCTGTCTGATCGGACGATTTGATGATTGCATTTGTATCGTCTGATGGGCGAAAGCGGGATATCGGTACCTCAGAAACAAATAAAACAGGATATACTGTCGCATACTATTTTTCATCGTTCTACACACATTTTATTGTTATTTTCAATAAAAACCATAGAATAAACCGTAGTTACTCATAAACCCGAAAATTGAACTATCAATTCATTCTTGATTATCTTTTTAGTGTCCTCTTTTCATATGTGCGAGTGTCAACTTTATGATTCACAAAAATGTTTGAAACTAAAATTGAAATAAGACCTTGCAAAAGTCACATTTTACACCTACAATTATACCTCATAAAATAGGTATTTAGTGTTTAAATACTCGACATGAAATTGACGCAATATAAAATACACAACCACAAAAATACAAAATTTAGTAAGAATGCTCATTAAGTTATATGCAATTTAATACTTGATAATTACGGAATAATTTACAGCCTGCAAATGAATTTTTGCTTAAAATCACGTTTTTGTATTGAAAAAATAAGTTTTTCTTCAAATTAAGTATATGGTTTTGAAAAGAATAGAGTTATTAAAAATTGAAAGAGTTAAAAAGAAATAAAACAAATAGTTTATCGATTTATATTGTAAAAAAAATGTTCCAGTATGTATTCTAATAAAAAGATGTGCACTGACACACGTGTGGTTCCTCCTGTCGCGTACTGAACTGTATATTTGAGAGTACACCTTTAACAATGGGATTTTAATCGTCTTTAATGAATTCTAATGATTTTTATTGTCTCACCATAGTGTGACATAAATCAATACATTGAAACCCAAATTATTTAAAAAAGTTCCTGTAAGATACTCAATGTGAATATTTATCTTTTTTTCATTATTTTGAATTGCAAAAATCGCTGCATTTCAATGTTTCGGCAGCACTAACCCTGCAAGGGTGCATCGCCTCCCCTATTTTAGGCAACCTGCTCTGTTTGCTTTCAGGTTTTACCCCGTAATGTATCTTTCTGAAGTGACAGCTCCGAACAATGAGTCATTAAACCTTCTCCCCGTGAAGTGGTATATGTCTAATAGCGATAAATAACCCGACTTATCAAACCAACGACTGTCCTCGGAACAATATTATCTTTATGCTATTACCAGTAGCGATGACATACGACCCATTACTTTATTAACCAATTAATGGGCAAGCTGTGGGTTTATCAGATGTGTTTGCTGCAAGGCCATGTTAAACATATTATTATAACATTCATATTATTCGATTTACGTTTTGTACAGACATTCTTGGTTGAACCGCAATTTGTAGAATAAAATGACAACTATATACTTTTTTCCACATAAACTTTATTAAACATTTTAAGTGTGTTCCAATACTATTTTTTTAAGTTTTGTACTGACATTTCTTGGTGGAGCTGCATTTTATACAATAAAATATAATTTTATAATGAAGGTTTTGTATGTAAATTTAAATAAACAATCATATTATGTCACCTATATAAGTCCTAGCATGACATATTGATTTTTATACAAACTGCTCTTTTCAACAGCGTATTTAACACGTTTCTACTGATAAATTATTTACGAAACCATCCATGGTGAAAGGTTTTTATTTTCCTCCTTACGTGTATTATGAACCACAGTATGTTTATTTGTTATTCTTTTTCACACAAATCAATAGAAAATTTAATAATAGGTGAAGTTCTCAAAGCAGTTCTTATGTTAGTACGAAATGAAAATTGGATACCATGCCAACATTTCATATAATATTATAATGAACTTTTAAATGAAATCAATACACAAATATTAAAATTACACAAAGTAATCGTAGTATTAATATTAAAGGGATTTCAACGTGGGTATATAATTTTATTTGCATTCCATTATTTTCAAGTTTATTTTGGTTGAGTAAAAAATAAAATTTTAGCTTTCATAATACGTAGGTATCTAATGTATCTTGCAAATATGAGAATAAAGAAAATGTTGTTTTTGGTTCAACCAATTTAAAATAACAACCATAAAAAAAATGATAATACGATCATCATCTTTATTAAAGATGTGGGAATTTAATTATAGGAATTAATATACTGTATTTAATTAAAGGAATTTAAATACCATTAAATACAGCGCTTTTGTATCGTTAAGGGAGTCATTAACAGCGTAATTCAAATTTTTGGGACTCCCAACTACGTTATTCGCCATCATGGGTTTTACTCTAACTTTATAAAAGATTTTTTTTAAGATTTATATTTTGTTTTGAAATTGAATAGTGGAACTGCATTCTATATATCAAAGCAACTTCAATATTTTTTTCATTTATTTTTTTTTGACAAGGGACCGGGTTTCGTCGTTCCCAACATAATCAGACTAGTGTACTGATGTCGATTGAGAAGAAACCCGGTCACTGCTCTGATAAAATAAATGTAAAAAAAAACGATTTACATAATTGTTGTTTATTATATGTACTATAGGTACATATTCAGTTTAAGGCTATAATCGAATATTCAAACGTATGAAAAAATATATTATTTATGGAAATTTAGCGACCGCTTGAGTTAAAAGAAGCGTACAAAACTCCAAATGCACACAGCGAACCATGGAAAGATCAATGCTTCGCTGTATGCAGAAATGAGGAAATTAGGGGCTGAACCTGAATAGCGTATATCATGGATCGTATAGCAAGACTGAAGTGGCGTGGGCAGGACATAATGCAAGACAAAACGCCACAAAATAACCCCCAAAGTTTTAAGATGGAGACCTTGGAAGA
This sequence comes from Brachycentrus maculatus, assembly GCF_059751285.1. Classification (NCBI taxonomy): domain Eukaryota; kingdom Metazoa; phylum Arthropoda; class Insecta; order Trichoptera; family Brachycentridae; genus Brachycentrus; species Brachycentrus maculatus. The sequence continues at coordinate 756,559 of NW_028280878.1, read as the reverse complement.
ATGAGAGAAGCGTTGGAAGACGTCAAAAAAGATGGTCCGACGACATAGCCCCTGTTTGAGGTAAAAATTAGCAGTAAGCAACAACCGATCGAAAGAAGTGGAAGAATATGGACGAGACCTATGTCCAGCAGTAGAGATTGAAGAAAAAGTTACATTTATCTTCAACTTTGAACTATAATTGATTCACAACATTTTGAGTGTGTCCAAATACTTGTTCACAAAATCTGGATTGTCTCCAATTACAGCAGTTATTTTCACATTATTTTTTGGCATATCAAAGATGAAGAAGAATATGGAAGTCTGGACATTTACAGGGCATATGACGGTCGTCAAAATAAGGCCCGTAAATGCCAAGACTTCCATATTCTTCTTCATCTTTGATGAGATGTCAAAAGATAATATAATTGATTATTCAATCATATAAAAAAATCTGTTTATCAAAAGTTATCATCATTTTAAAAACGATATTTTCGATTAAGACTTTAAAGGGAATAAGTAATTAATTTCTTGATATGGTACAAAAACTTCAATAACATTTACTCCGCTATTTCAAGTAAATTGGTAAATTAACCCTTTCATTGTATCATACAACGCTCCACACGTCTCCTAGAATTTCTCATAAATAATCAGCTTTTAATATGGGATGTAATATTTTTTACACTGCACGTTTAACGTCAGGTGCATAAAGTATTATCCTATTAAATATAAATGATTACACTATCCGATCCCAGTTTCCCTACCTTCCGGCGATGAGGTCACGCGAGCAATCTGATCATATCCCACGTAGAGATGATAGATGCTCTCCTGAGATATTCATCTCAATATTAATGTGCAATTAAAAAAATCATATCGATCATAGAGAACAAATAAGGATTATTTAATGATACATAATACATTTTTGAAACAAACTATCACGCTGCTTTCCTACTGGGGTAGACGGTGAGAATAGGTAGACGCCGTGGCGTAGTTGGGTAGACGCTTGGCGTCGTGGGTTCGTGCAAAATAAATTGAAGAGAATTTTATTTTCAATTGGTCTGGGTGTTTGTGATGTATTTTTCACATTTACCTTCCTTATAATTACTATCCTACCTGCAGACAAGCCTATTAAATTAAAGGCTTTGCGGGTTATTCCTTAAAAAAAAGTAGAACGTCACACCACTCTTTCTCTAAAAATCCAAAAACATTCATGCATCTCTTCATACATACTCGCCGATTATTACTGCTGGCCTGAACACTTTCAAACATTTGACAGACTTGATCGTTCCAAGTTTTTCTCGGTCTTCTTCTGGTTCTATTTTCAACTACATTGTATGTTTATTTAACCATTCTTTATTCACTTATTTGTTCTACATGTCCGAACCATCTCAACACACCCTTCTTAATTTTATCGACAGTGCTTATTATCTTCATAGCCTCGTATTATTTCCTCATTTTACCATTCCAACGCTCTAAACACGTGTTGCAATAGATTTTAAGAAAAAGTGGTTTTCACCAAGTAAAACTTATTTATAAAAAATAAATAGTTTTTATATATTCTTAATATTATTAAAATTTAAAGTATGTACTTTGTGGTTAGTCATTTTTACTATTTATTTTTTTTTACAAAAATGTTAATAATATTAGTAAATACTTAACCACTCACCGAGATTTTTATGTCTACCGGTTTTGAGACGTACCCGTCTCTTCGTCATAACAATCACTACCACAGCATGCAAACAATACCACCCTTCACCGCCATAGCACCATTTACACACGCAAAACTACACAAAATGTCTAACACATGCGATTTTTGGTCGACCCGAATACCAACATAGTTTTTATGAAAAAAAATCTAAAAATCAAATTAGTTTTTCTCTCACTCCGTCAAAACTAGATGAATATTTTATGTAGCGTTTGAGTTATATTATAAGCCTCTGAAGGCTTCTAGTTGTGAGTCCAAAAAGCCTTAGCCGCAATTATGACGCCCTCTGACATTCGGGGCAGTATGCCAAATTTCCCAAATTGTTTACTGCCTTACCGCCTGCATATTTGGCACATGTGGTGCATCTTGCCACAGCGCACAAGTGCATCGTTGAATTACACGGGATTATGCGCTTTAGTTTCGGCATCGCCTCACTTCACTCGTTGTTTGTTTCGTAATAACACGTAATTTATATTAATCGAAAATAAAATGTTTTGAGCCAAATTATGTTACAGCTTTTAACGCCTCGAGCTTCCTTCAAACCACTTATTTGTTATGAAACCATAATTTCTTTATTAAAAAAAAACACGGGATTGGATATTGGTGCAAAACGTCGTGTTTATACATATATAGCTTATTTTCATATCACCAATAGATGTCTCTCGTGAAGTTCTAGTGATTCAAAAACAATGTTTCAAAATTGGTTCATATATATATAAAGAACTTCCAAGAATTTGAGTCGTGTGGTCGTTAATAATGGGTAGAATTTGTGAATGTAACACGTGTGTAAAGTGATCACTTTAACCAGCCTATGACGGTCGTCAGCCCCGTAAATGCCCAGACTTCCATATTCTTCTTCATCTTTGATGAGATGTCAAAAATAATAAATATATATACGTGTGTGTGTATATATTCATTCTTTCTAACCCTTTTCAGCACCCAATGGTGCATAGGGCACTTAATTGCATAAATGCGTTGTTGAATACATAAGGCAAAGGTAATCAACGCTTCAGGTACCTGTCCAGGGTAATAAACATTGTAGATTAAAAAATCACATGTATTTACACTTGTCAAATATCATTATTTTTTCTCCATCTTCCTGTCTACATCTCAACTTATCGTCTTTGTAGACTTTGTAGAGGGTCAGCTCTTCTCACACTCAGGTTGTAGGTCCTTCTATCATATATAACGTCACCTATATCATGCCTACGAATCATGCTATCTTTCTGTAGCATCCATGGATTTTTGATATTCCTCTGGATGGCGATAGCCTGGTTTACAATATTTTCAGGTTTTTTCCATAAAAATTATATCCCGCGATTGTACTAAATATTGATAATTTTATCTCTTGACAATTGTACGCGTGTGTGTATGCGTGTTCATTGAGCAATGTTCGTTTCTAGTATGAAAAATATTGTGTTACTTAGTGCACTTCATGGGCATACATAAACCGTCGAATTATGTTTTATTATGCATGTGATTTTCTGAGAATCGTCAACACGTCGACTAACGCCGATATTGTAGAGTATCACATGCCCGTGCCATCTTTTGTTGTCCCGCATATTTGACGATTACCGATACGTTTACCATACAATGCCCCGAGACGGCCACACCTCGTCCCGCGATGGGCGGGGTTGCCAGTTCGAACCCCGGAGATGTAATGATTGTAACGTCTTCTTGTACACTGATACCTACCCTATGCGTTATACTGCATGTATTAACATAATGGAGCCCTAGTAAGCTGACATTGATCCATTGAGAGCAAACACAGGGTAAAGTAAGTAATGGAACTTTGTTATAGTTTGCATTTTTGTTCAAATACAACTTTGATCCCTAAAATTGATTTGTTTATTAAGTGAACGATTTAGTAAACTCACCTATATAAATAAAAATGTAAATATATCACGAAGTTACGTGAAAAACAATCGATGTTTTTTTCAGTATATTTAATACGGTGGTTATTCTTTATTTGTTTCTTAAAACCCTCATAAATAAATAATTAATTAATGCTATATAGCCTTATTGTCAAAAATACATAGTGTCACGAAAATAACTCAGGTTACAACACATTATTTTATCAAGGATATTTCTCGAATTAATTGACCTAAACATAACACTTTTTTCGTTAAGAGGCATTGAATTATTTAAAATTCAATAAATATATTTCTATTGTAAAGTTACATTATTTATCTCCGAAGTGTAGTGGTAGGCGCATTTGGCTACCGTGCCTAAGGACTCGGGTTCGATTTCCAGGGGGGACCAAATTTAATGTTGAGGCGATTTTCACTCTTATATTTATTTATCAACTCTTTGGATTAATAATTGAAGCGCAGGAATAAACACCTTGCCCTATATAATCAATGATTTAGATAACAAAAACTCTTTAAATACGATGCAGTGCCCTATGCACCATTGAGTTCAGATAAGGGTTAGGAGGAGGATCATATTTCAAGTTACAAAAATGCTTCACATTTTTCAATACAAATATCATATTAGACATGTATGGTTAAAAGTGCATGCTAAGTATTATAATTACAGTAGATACTTTTACTTGTATAAGTGATTTTTTTTTGTTTAGAATTATTTCACATACTAGAAATTGTCTAAAAATATGAAAAAAAAATACAAATAATTATTAACAAATGTTGTGTTTTACCCCACTTAGGGTTTGTTTCAATGATTAAAGAAAACACTTGTTTTTTACCACTTGTGTTTTATTATAGACTACGTGTTTCAGAAGTTAAACTTCCATCATTCAGGTCTGTATAATAACTAATGAGTTATTATACAGACCTGAATAATGGAAGTTTAACTTCTGAAACATGTAGTCTATAATAAAACTCAAGTGGTAAAAAACAAGTGTTGTCTTTAATCATTGTAACATGTCTTACCACAAAGTTAATGCCGAAACAATTAATAAAATAGGGTTTGCTTATTAAAATTGTTTACTCTCTCGATTTTTTTAAATGACGCTTACTTTGTGCCAACTGGTGATCATGATTCAAATTTACAACTCGTTGAAATGATACCTTCATACAGTATGAAGGATTCATGTAACATGGGCTGGTGGTATAGGGTGTACAGTAATACACATACCTTTGCACTATCCACAGTATAGTTGTACCACGCGCATGGATATTGAATAATCCATGTACAAGTATGTATCGGGTGTGGAGTGTTGCGTGCGCTTAACGTCACTCCATCCAGTGAGTATACAACGTACAGTCACTGGTCGAAATTTTTTAACCATTACTTTATTTTATTATCAGCATAAAAATGCCATCTCTAAATTATATCAATGTTTCTTGGTTAGGACTTTTGTATTGAAAATGTATTACTCAAATATGTTTTTAGTTGAATTACTGCAACTTATAACAAAGATAACAGTAGTTCACCTTCCTTTTAACCTTTGAGTAAAAGGGCTAAAAAACTACTTAGTTATGAACCTGCTTAAATATTTAAAATTCTTAATATTTACTTTCTTTGTCTTTGAAAAAAATTACAAATAAACGAGGTTGTCGGATTCTTGAAAATATTATTTTAATTTCATTGATTGATTCTGGAGTCACCTTGTGGTAATATCTTTGCATTTTTTATTTAATTTTATTAATTTTTTACCCTTGGAACGATCAAGGAAGAGGATCATTTCAAACATTGTTCGTTAATGATGCTAAATACTTCGAAACACATGTCATAATATATTTTAAGAAGTAGTGGTATTTATCGGGTAAAATTTTGATAAATGATCGATAGTTTTTTTCCGTGAGAGTTTATTTAATGCACATACTGATAAGAAAAATCCTGTCTTATCCTAGTTTTTATCTCATACTCCAATATGTGTGGAAAAAAGAAAGAAAAAAATGAAGTTCATTTTAGTAAACATTATGGAGGTACTCCATCAAAATAACTTACTTCAAGATAAACAAAATATTTTGAGGGATCTTAATAATTCAGTCATTGACTGTAAAATGAATATATAATATACGACCGAGGTTAAGATTTCATCACAACTGACTGACATGCGCATGTGCAAATATTTGCATATGATTTATATCTTATATGAAATGTTTTTTTTCTTTTCGTTATTCAACAAATTCAGTTAACCGAATAATCAATGCGTTACTTTTTATTCATTTTTAATGCTTCGACATGACGATAAAATTTATAAATATACAAGAAAATTAGTACTTCTTTTAAATTTATATATTACGACGAGGCTGGAAATTGTTATAATGCATTTATTGGTCAAAAATCTGTTTATATTGTAATATTCGTATTACGTTTTCGATTGCAAATCGATACACTGCTTTAAGAAATTAGAGGTGTGACTAATGAGTAACTGTTACTGTTTGATTGCCCGATGAGAATGCTGTTCGTTGCTTTTTCTCGGTTAATATTTTTTCTAACTCTGACTTCGAATATATTAGGAGCTGAAAATACGTCATTTGCAACCAATTTTGGGCACTGATTAGCGTAATTAGCTTTAAATGATCGAATCTAAAAATCAAAATAAGTAATGAGTTTTTATGAAACCCATTTTTTTATTGAGGTGTTTTATTCGATCACCAGTGTTGAATTTAAATAGCGAAAAATAAGTACTATCGTATTTCATATTGGTAAGGAATGTAATTAACTATGAGTATTTTAATGTTTTAGAATTTAATAAACCCTGATTATGAAAAGGTTCTTGTCGAAACCGGTTGGTTAAAGTGTACTTATAATAAAATAAAAAAAGTGGTTAAAAAAAGTTGTTTAATTTTATAAAGTTTATAAAATGTGCCACAAAATATCTGCGAAAAAAAAATTTCAACATTTGTTTGAAAATGCCATAACAAGGCGAAGAAATTGTCACAAATTAATTTTTGTATTTTTTTTTAATCAATAAAATACAGTTTAGTAGACTCAAAAAACCAGTGTTTGATTTGAAAGTTTAATACATAAACATATTTCACATTTGAATAATTTATTTTCTACATTTGATTAGTTATAATCACACTTCAATTTACGTTATCAATAATATGTAATAAACAATATCTAATTAACCTTATTTTTTTTCCAGGTAAGCCCGCACCACATCTTGAATTTCAGAAACGCCAAATACATGTCCGTAAGTGTCAGTAACACAACTTTATATGTATTTTCTGAATTAAAATGAAAATGTGTTACCGTGAGGAGAATACGGAACACGTCTTTCATTGTCGCTTTATTTATCCAAATGAATTGAATTTATTAATTCAATTTCCGTAAGGGATAAAACGTTACGAAAGGTTTCCATATTTTATTTATATTTGATTTTGCGACCCTTAAATTCTACTTAAAAGGCTAAAGTGCCCAATAAATTATGCTGATTACGTTCAAACAATGTTTCGCAGATATACATAAATGCGTACCTAAAAGAACAAACATTTCTGTAAATAAATGTTTGTTTTATAAAGCAAATAATGTATATAATTTTAATTTTCTATGCAAGAACCCGTTTTTTTTTTAATCATTTACATCGTGATTATTCAAGTATTTAAATCGGCAAAATACCTTCAGTCTATAACGATTTTGGTTAATTTCTTACATTAAACCTTTTTTCTTCGATATCACATATATAAAAAATGTATATTTTTGTGCAGTCTTGCTATCTCCTACCCCATTGAATGCGATAATGAAACGACATAGTCAGAATTACATACTAGATGGGCCTTAACCCTCGCAGACCCCAAATGGGGAAAAAACTTCGAGCATTATCATAAATATCAATTTTACAGAAACTGGGAGGAGGTACAGACCATATTACATTCCGTTGCATGCTCACTACATTAAGCTACGCATCATCTATACGAGTGAAGAAAATTATCTAACCGAAAATATAATAAATTCTCAGCGTAACAAAGGGTTGTTTAAACCTTTCCCCTTGAATCGTTGCTGAGACTCAAATTCATCCTTTTTGAGCTTGGAACCCTCATATCATTTTCCCCTCTCGCTAAATATTTGAAATACCATCTAAATCTCCCCACTGTTCGTGCGCTCCTGATACTTGCATATTAGTTTTATGAATGGCGGACGAAATAAAGTTTCCCTCGTACTTTATATATTTTCATTAAAACTGCTTAAACTTTTTTCGACGGCGAATGCTTTTAAAAGTTTTGTGGTTCTTTGAGGAAAATATTATATTCCGTACCCATAAAAAGGTCGTCCATTTTACATACGGTCTCATTGTTATCGTGCAAAACTTCATCATTATTACCATCAGTATCCAAACAATCGTCAAACAATGTAGATTTCAGTCTATAAATATTACTTTCACATGCTTTGGCAAGCTGGTTTTATTGGGTTCATTTATTATTTTTCTGGTAATTTAATTCAATTTCGTGCATTTTTCTGCCATAACAACGGCACTGCAAAGGAGCTTGGTGCCATAGAGAATAGCGGCATTTTAAAAATAATAACAGTTATAAAACTGAGATATGGCTCCTTGAATTCGGTTGCATGTTCAGTTAATATATCCTAAAGCTTTGCCGAGAAGGAATCATTAAACTTGTTTTATTTCCCCTTGGCTTGCATTGTATTGCATTCTTTGCACAATTTAATATGGAACTCATTATTTACAGAACTTTTTGAAATTACAATTGTGTAATCAATAATTTATTATTAACCACAGGTATTGTCTATTTTAAAATAACATTCGTGTATAATTAAACATGTTTTAATTAAAAGAGGTTTCTGTTTAAATTACGCCAAAACAAAAACAGCCTGTCAATCTTTCATAATTAAATGTAAATAATCGTTATATATTTTACTCTTTTAATTACTGGGTGGTAGGTAAATTTAATGACGTCAACTATTTGTATCCCGTCACATCGAATTCCACTTTGACCAGTTTCCAGTTTAATAATATTTGTTTATGCTAATCAAAGCATAATAGCACCAGTTTTAACTTTCCACTCAACGAATAATGTTTTAAAATAAACAATATATTTTTGGCTGTCGTATTTGTAATACGTTCGACTCGATGTATTTTCCTGAAGTATAATTAATTGATTTTGTCATTCGAAGTATTGCTATCAGAACGTATAAATTGAAAATGGTAATTCGAAGATATGCCATTAATCTTACCTTGTTTTATGATATGATATATGACGGCCATAATATAAATTAGTCTGGCAATTCATTGTATATTCAAATAACTGAGATTGTTGACCGTTCAAAGAATATTTCATTTTTACCTCCTCAAAACTGGATTTTTTGTATAGTAAATATTTGGATACGTACATACTACCTATATACTTGCAATATATTACTTAAACTATGTACTACTTCCACTATCACCACACTTCCCTGCAAATGAATATAGAGAGGATGTAACGCAGATCCGTTTGTCCTGAAATATACTCATAGCTTCTTCAATTTCTACATATCTTAATATGCGGGGCCTTTTAATCATGTAGACTTTTGCCAAGTCCAGATTTTAGGTTTTTATTGATTTGGTCGTCCTCCTTTTATTATCCAATTCACTCTTTCATTTATTCACTTTCTTTGTAATAGTCTTGTCATCCATTTTATCCACATGCCCAATCTTCATGAACCTTTCATATTATTAAATGGTACATTATCCACAACTTGATCTGAAATTGCTTTCTAATATCCTCATTTTTATACATCGCCATACGTCAATTTTTCTACGTATAATTTTTACTCATATATCGAATCTTATTTAACTGCATTCACTCTGTAAACTGTATTTCTTTTTACAACATTTTGAGTGTTTCCAAATACTTGTTCACGAAATCTGGATTATCTCCAATTACAGGAGTTAATACCCAGACTTCCATATTTTTCTGCATCTTTGACGAGATGTCAAAAAAAAACAAAATATGTATTTTTTTTGTAATTTTTTTTATTTCATTACTTACAATAGTGTCGGAACTAGTACTCCTTTTATATTTTTCTTCAGAGTGTATGTAATATTGTACATGTCTGAAACATGAGAGCGCTGAACCAAAAAAAAGCGCTCCGTTTTTTTTGCGCAACCCTTACTAAACTTTGAAGTTTTACCCCAACAAGTTGAGTTATCTCAGTTTTTCCATAATTTTAAATTGGGGATCTTTTTTCAGTGCTAAATGCACAAGTCACAATCTAAAAACGTATAAAAGCCAACGACAAATGTTATTTTCGACCCCGCCGATTTCTGACCCTCTCTATGAGGGTCGCACGCCGAGGATACAAAACCGTTTACATTTTTTTATATCTCTGTACTACAGATGAGATTTTTTATGGCCAGGATCAAGGTACGCGCACCCTTGGTCCATTTCTGGCTTCCACCCTCTAAAATAATTCCCCCGCATCCTGGAAACTGTTGCCGTTTTCTGAAATTCCTGCTTTTCTCATTTTGTTCGTATCGCAGCGCGGAGATCGACATCATTGCTTTTGAAAATAAGGATCCTGCGTAAATCTTTCGAAGGCGTTGCCCGAACACGTATTTCATTCTTATGTCCTTTGTTTCGCAAATAGTGGCTTTGTAACTGTTGGTGGAATATATCGTTATGCTTTCTTTACTATTCTATTTCGGGTAAATAACCGAATATTGAAATTCGTTCCAGGATTACATTACGATATTCCAATATTTTTAGGAGTTTCGATACGAAAAGTTTATTTTATCATCTTTAGCTTCGTAGCGAATCCAACATTATTTGCCTTTACATCTACTCAACTATATGTACATATAGATCTAGATAATATATTTCACTACACTCATACATATAAAGTTTTTATCATTCAAACTCCTACACTGTCAATTTTATTTATCGAATTTTCGAGAGTTGTGATTTATATTCCGTTTTTATTTCTCTTATCAGACCTAATGGTACGTTAGATATTACAGTGGATCAATACAGTGTTACATTGAGCGGAATAATCAGAATTTATCTTCAAATAGCAGTGGAATTAAGCATGTTAAATATCGAAGTAATTTTTTTTAATTTGAAGAATCCCGAAGTAGCAATCACTACGCTAAGAAGGTGAACATCGATTCATCGATACGTTGGTAAACTTCCTAGCGTTTAGATTCCTTTAAAGTTGTTAGATGTCGCTATTAAATTTAACATTTTCGATAAATCTAAATTCGCAAAGAATGAATTACTGGTGATCGTATCATGAATTATTGACATTCTAACTGATAAACATATATATCTATATATATATACGATGACATACCCGTTATCCCATATTTTGCATGTAAATTCAGATTCTCTAGTAGTCAGTACATGAACGGAGAACGTAGCTGTTTGTCGAAGACCCATACGCCTGAATTACGAGACCACCTCAAACGTACTAGTATAACTCCCATGTCAATCAAATTAATTATCTCGTCATCGCAAACATCGAATACCCAGGTTGAGTTATTAAGTCCGCTAACTTTCTTGATTTTGTGTATTATAATAGTTGATGTAAGATGTTATCTTACATATTCCAAGGAGGTCGGTAAACTAAACTGGTATTCATATCCAACATATGGATGTTCCTAGAACTAGAAATCAGTCAAATGAAAAAAATTAAGCTAATGTTTTTTTTTTTAATATCCAGATCTTGAAAATCAGGATTATCCGTAATATTGTCTCACGAATTTCGCGAGGGCCGCATAAATAAAGGGCTAAAAAAATTCATGTCCTCTATATTATACGCTGTTGTCATAACCATTTTAACATTAACCATTTTAGTCATTCAAAATTGCAATTTTAAATAAAAAAAAACTACTCTCAGTTACATGCGAGTTTTAATGTATTAATAGTTTTTTTTATACGCTGTCAATTGCTTTTACAAATAAAATCTCGTAATAGTTTGTGACTAACATTGATATGTGCTATTACTACGATATTTATTTATTTGATATAATACCGTGTACTAGTATATTTATAAAAAAACGAATATACTAGTTTTTTGGCTGCTCAGATCATATGATTAAATTTTTGGAATTAAATATTTTGAGAGCTTATGAAGAGCTTAGAGTGGGAAATGTGGTAGATTTATAGTAATTTCAGTTTACGTCTCTAGTCCAGTTATAGGGACCTATTTCGAGGTAAGTACGGGCTAAGAATTTGGAATATGGTATAAACGATATATGCATTTAATACAATAATAAACAAAATAATTTATTTCAAATCTGGATAATACTGTAATCAAAAATCTCTAAGACCGCGTTTTACATTCCGTTTTCAATATTTGATTTCCCTTGAGATTTCCCATCAATTTGAACTGTTTGCGAACCGAGGTCTGAGACAAAGGTATATTTTCTACCAGCCGACAGAAATTCTCCCTCAAATATTCGTAAATATTTGGCTCATACGGACTTAATATTGAAATGAAAATCGATTATTTGGTTGTGTTGAGTTATTTGTTTGAATAAAATAAAATGCCCATCCAACTAACATTCTTTTCAATAATCTTAACATTGTTATATCGATCAAATCAATATTTCAACCTAGCAATATGGCATAGAAATACTTTTTCTTCTACCAATTAAACTTCCGATTTCTTTAATTTTTATCCAGAAAACACGTCCTTATTTAAATTATAATGTAGCTTTATGTCTTGTTATCTTAATACAAAGAATTTTTCAAAAGTTTTCTTTATATCCTTAATTTTAATAATCCGGCACCAAATGAGTACTTAAAAAAGTCTAAACATGTACCATTGCGAAGTTTGGTTTATTATTTAAATTAAGTACTTTTGTGAGATTTTATACTATTTCTTTCTAAAGATAATGGAAAAGCTATATTTTTATAAGTGATATTCAAATAATGGATCAAAACAACCTTATTTCTTTGTTTTTTGTTTGAATTTAAATCCTGTTCTATAATTTTCTCTAATAAATTATATTATGGTTTTAATTACCTATGATTATACGTTCATATATGTTTATGTACCTGCGCTACGTGCAAATCATTATGCCTGATTTAATATCTTTCGAAGCATCGATTTCATAGCAAGTACCCATATATTATATATTCAAAACATGTAACATTATACGATGACGCTCAATATTATTCAGTAGTTAAACTATACTTTTCGATTGAGATATTCGATTGAGATATCTGTAAGCTATAAAATAGACCAACAGTCTCTTAATATTTACATCTAAGGTTTATTGAAATATTTATCTTGAAAAATACGACTCTTCTTAAGTGACTTACAGGTGGCTCAGTATAAAGTTCAAGTTAGTTTAAATTATAGCGGGAATATTAATGACGGAGATAGCTCGGTGTTATTTTAAAGTAGTGACGACTGTATTGACTATGCAAGGGCATATATTTCGAAAATGGTTTTTAGGCATAAAAAGTTTCATAAATGAAATCACTGCGATAGGTGCCGCGTTATCTGAGGGGACGTGTTAGGAAAGTTGTTTCAGCTAGTTTCAGCTAGTTAAAATATAAAAATACAAATTAAAATGTTAACCCCTTATAAAATACTCTAAAATAAAAGGGTACCTATGTCAACTTTGTAGGGGTGTACTGTATTTCTTCAAATGTTTTGTCTATGTTCCCAACGATATGAAAAATAAAAATAACAATAAAACTTTAAATAAATAAATTCAACAAAAAAAAGAAACAGCTCCTACCCTTTCATCCTTCATCCTTCAACATCCCTAGGACATAACTCTAAAATATAGACTTAGCTTCACATACGGTATTTGAAAATGATGCGGAATGCATCGAAGCACTTGTCACAATATATTTTATGAAATAGTGGTATTTACTAAGTAAAACAAACCATCCTGTATTACAGTTGTCTAGCTAGTTGAAATGACGCTTAACCAAGTACTTTATCCTCCCTGACAAATTAATTTTGTGTTTAAAGATGTCTCAAATGACGTAGGATATTTGACGTGTTTATAATAATATACATAATCTGAATAAATGAACGCAGGCAGCATCTCCCTAAAGGGCGGTCCGCTGCTCTAGACTCTAGACATGAAACCGCATTTCAGATATCAATTTAAATAAAATTTTCGTTCCCAGTTGAAATCAACTTTATGATTGGATGCTTTTCAACAAAATCCGGTTTGTTTGTGAATAGTACAGGGCCGTATCTATGTTTAAAATTCTAATTTAGAGAAAAAAAACTTTTTGATAAAAAACTTGCAAAATCTAATTTTTATAATAATGACACTATTATTCCCTGCTGTGGCACAACTGTATCGTTAATGTAATTCGTATCCATAATATGGTGGTTAGTTCGTTTGGTTACGGTGCTGGAGGTGTTCGGTTCTCAGATGAGTAAAGGAAGTGATTTTTCGCTCTAATATTGATTTAATATCACCCTGGACTAGTACTAGAACCGCAGGATTAATCACTTTCCCTTTTTGTAATCAATGAACAATATGATAAAGCGTTGATAAGAGTTAAGAGAGGAAGACTGAAACTAGTAACTTATTAGAATTTTGAAATTTTATTTTATCTTAACAATTTTTATGTTGTTTGACAACAGGCAATATCTACGATAAATCAACCGTAAATCAACCGAAAATATAAACCATAAATCAACCGTACATTTAATAAATAAATAAATCAATTTTACAAATACCTGCATATCGAGAAATTATTATAATCCTGCAATCCGGAAAATAAAGAGAAGCGGGCCTGCATTTAATATTGTTTTGCTTTATTTTACCGTTTTTAATAATCCTTCCAAATTCGAACCTGCATTTAAACATGAATTTCTCTCCATTTCCCGGAGGTGGATTTTTGGCTCCGATTTCGTATTTTTTTTTGTTGTTGCTGAAAGCATTTCCAGTGCTAAGTGCAGTAATTTTTAAGAGCTAACGTTCATGTAAAATATTGTACCGGATATCAATATACGTATGTTTGTTTTATTACAAAATCCAACTTCATTAAGCTTTTTCAGCGGTGAAAACCCTGAAAATCAGGTATTGCTGATTTTATGAAATTAGTTTTGGCTTTTGCGTTCAGCCTTATTTAAATCATTAATTTAATTTGTACATTGTTTACATCGAAATATAAGAAGTAGGTACATGTAAACGTATATTTTTAAAGATGAAATCTATAGATATGTTCTTTTTCTATGAATTAAAAGAGTTATGTATATCACTATTATCAATCGTAAATTTACGTATCAATATTATGTCACAGATGATGCTAGTTTTCTTAGAATTGATGAAATAAGCTACACGGAACAGATGTTTCAAGTGAAACTGAAACGTCGAACTAGCATTGAATATCGGAACATTGAGTAGTTATATTACATAGATGACACTCGATACAAAGCTATCGAAAGTAAGCGTATCGGAATAGTTTGCGGGTATTGTTTTTGTATTGCCTAGTATAATATGTGAGACAATACACTTTTAGACCACGAGGACTTTGCAAGGGCCCGGTAAAATATAAAATAATTGTACAATGAACTTATCTCGGTTATGGTACCGTATCTTTTATATTATAAAAGAACTGAATTAATTTTTAATTTTTTCAATTTTACGTCCGGCTCCGTAGTGTTATGGTCAGCACGCTCGGCTACCGTTCTCGGTAGTTTGGGTTTGATTCCCAGGGGGGTCAAATAAATGTAAGTGATTTTTTCACAAATATTTATTCAATATTTCCCTGGACTGATACCTGAAGCGGAGGGCTGATCACCTTCCCTTCATGTGATAGCGATCACGATAACACTGGGTTTATATTATGCAGTGCTTTATGCACCATTGGAGTGCGGATAAGGGTTTAAAAAACATTTTTTTAAATATTTTTCTCCTGTTTCTCATGTTTGTTTTAAAGAAGTCTTTTAATAGTTTTGATATTTAGGTGTGTTAAATAGTACGGATACTTAAGAATAATTAAGAATAACAAGCCTCTTGTGTTTTCATGATTAAAAATATATCATTGAATTTTCGCTGCTTTTCCAATTTCTTTACAGAATTTTAATTATTATTGTAGAAAGCATAATACACTTGGTGAAAAAACCTTATATTTTCCAATCCAATATTATTATTGGTCGTTTTCACAATGTATTTTGTCAATTATACCAAGTAGTTTTCCTAATGCTCTAGCCCTATGGTACTGAATACTTTAACTGAAATTGACTCCACGCACGTCAATACATATTTAATAACAATGGCTCTCAACCACATGATCATCAATTTAATCTATTTTCCAATTAAACACCCCCTCTCCAACCTGTCGAACTCACCCTTTCTCTTCTGTTCCTATTCATTGTCCAACACGTCTGTTAACTTCCAGCGTCCAGTGAAGATTTCTACCCTTAACTGTCACCCTTACATTCTAGATGGATCCAATTTGTATTCAGCATTCAGCCCCTTCTTTTTGTCCAAATGGATGGAATCCAATAATAAAACTCATTTAAATGGTAAATGCATATCTCCGTACACATGGACTTTATTAAAATAAGATTATTTGCCTAAATGTCTTGTGATATTCGATAATTGGACATAACATGTTCGGGTAAAATTAAAATTTAAAAATCCAAATTAATAACGAAAGTAATTTACTGTAGGAAATCTGATGTAATAATATGGAGTTCTATCACCAAAGAACACAAAATATCACAGTTATTTCGGAATGTTGGTAAAACGTAATTGTAACGATTATAACATTATTTAAATGTTTAAAAATATCGCTATTGGGATATATTTTACCCGGCGATTAATATGTGATGTCTTATTTGGTTGTAATATATGTCATATATATTTTATGGGGTGGAGATGTAAAAGATTTCCTTGATTTTAAACTATTTCTTTGACTTGAAAAATGATGAAACCTTTCTTATATTTAAATGACACTTCATCCTTGAAATTAATTAAAAATACAAATTATAATAAAATGTCAAGCGCACTCACAAATTTATCACACAAAATTTTGCCGTATTTCCAGATTCATTCAAATTTGTAGAGCGCATTATTTGTATTTTGAATTGAGCCCAAAACCGCGCAGAGTTTTTCTCCTGTATGACATGCTGAAGCCTTTTGTACCGCCGAGTTACATACTGTGAAAGCGCGGTTATATGGACATTTTTCTGAAACTGCATAGTATTGGGCCGTGGGGATTTAGGGCCAAATGCGGCAGGAATTTCAATCAAGTTAAGTGACTCTCGAATTCGAATTTCGGATGTAATTTGGTAACGGAAAATTACTTAGTTTTTGTAATGGATTTCATAAACTGTGCACTTTTATATGCGTAGTAAAAAGGTTGTCCACAAACCCTATAAAACACGTACATATTTTCGACGATAAGCATTTACATAATATATAAATGACTTGGGATTTTTCCAACTGTACAAATCAACTCGCACTGTTACCTTTTTGACATTTGGGCGTTTCACAATTTATTTCAAACGTTTATTCTGTAAATTTGTGAATGATGTAAACGACATACAATATCTATAGAGTTAAGAAATTTTAATACCTTTCGTATCGCGAAAAGCATGAATAACTTTAAATATATTTTTTATATATTTACCCGTTCATAAATCGACCTCGGGGAGTAATAAAATTGTAATAGTGGAAATAAGTCAAAACTTCCACATCAATATAATGTTTTAGTATCATTAAGGTATCAATCAATATCAATTTTTATTCGCACTATATCTAACTATCAGAAGCAAAAACAGTACTGATATTTTCTCTTCTTTCAGAATATTAACCTTCCATTTTAAATTTTAAAAAAACTTTTTACATTTACGCCGTGGATAAACCACATTTATTATTTGGTTAGCTATTGTTTTACGAATAATGTATGCATAAGGTTGTGTGGTCTGTCGAATCATCATAATAACTGAACACATGGTCATATGGAGGTATTACTGTAATGAGTATTCACCACAATACGAACTAATGCAATTGTTATACGTGATGAGATATTTTCAAATTGTGGGTTTTAATTTTGTAACGCCTAAATTATTATGTCCTTTGTGTCATGATTAATGCACTCATTGTTGAGGCAATTTTATTGTGAGAATATTTCATGTCAAACAACCCTATATTTATAACTTTCACTATACGAGACATTTTTATCGATGCATAAAATTATTTGTAAATTTAAGGATAATTACGTTTTTATAACGTTATCTCCCCAAAAATAATATTAAGCGATGTACAAGCGTGGTTAGTTAAAACGTGTTTTAACGCTTTTAATAATATGAATGAATTTTAAACATTTTTTTTAAATTCGGACAAACTTATATGAGAGAGTTTTTGATGTCGACAATTTTGAAAAATTAACCAAGTTTTTATACGAAGGATACGATCAGTTAATATTTTTTTCCAAAAATCGTTAATATTATTCTGGATATGGCACATATATAATTTAATTTTTTGTATGTAATACTGTAGTTATAAATGAAATATGGCTGACTACGTATTGAACCCACGTTTTTTTCAAGTTGAGACAAGAAATATTGTTTTAATTATTAATACTACGTAAATATATTTAATGAATAAATGGATTTGTTGTCAATTTAGTGTGGTTGTCAATCATGGGTAGAATGGTGAATGCCAGCTAGCCTAAGCCAGCCAATGTTTAGTTATAAACCCTTTTAATATCCAGACTTCCATATTCTTCTTCATCTACATTGAGATGAGTTTAAAGTGTGTTAATTGTTACTTGCTTTTATTTTTTCACATAGTTTATTAGCTCGACTAGTGACTAGACTGAAGTCCTTGTCTTGTCCCTTAGTTCGTCCTTGCTGGCAGCGCAGGGAAACTTGAGCTGCGAAGTCACGAGTCACGTTGCAGTTTGTAATTAAACATAATATCTGCTTGTTGCAAATCCTTTCAGTGTTCCTGTCAGGGGAACAAGGACACCTCGTGACAACTTTATTGAAATGTTTTTACTAGACACATCATGAACGCTAGTTTTTAACACAGAATTTCCACGCTTATAATAAATACTAATTAAAATTACATTTATCTCCAATTTTATTTGTTTTATGAAACATTAACCATTATAATTTTTTTTAATTTGTACCAGAAAACGAAAACATCTGTAAGTTTTCGAAACAAGTCGTATATATGAATAAAACTCATTAAAGTGGTATATTCAAGTGTTTAATTTTAATAAAATTTTAAATGGGATTAATAACCATACTACTCAAAATTTTGGGACTCTTAGATATGATTCTAGATAGGTGAATGTTGCACGAGTGTATATTATGCTATACGCCAGCCTATGACTTCCATATTTTTTATCTATTTGAACATACTCAAAATGTCGTGAAAAGGGGAATTAGCCTATGATGGGTCATAAACCCTGTGAATACCTAGACTTCTTATTCTTCTTCATCTATGTTCGGATGTAAAAAAAAAGTAAAAACATGTAGAGTACTATAATTAGTGGAGAAAACTCAGATTTGTGAATTATTTGGACAAACTCAAAATGTTGTAAATAAGGGAAGTGTGTTAAATTCGACATCATTATGGGTCCCACGGGCTAACAATATAAAAATTAAAATTTAATTACCTCCAATGTTATTTCGGTGCTTTTGATGTCCGTGAAAGGCTCGATTCGTAAACGTTTAAGTACACATTCTATTATGTTTCGTAAATCTACTAATACATTCTCCGACCAGGACTGTTCCCGAACCTCCTTCTAACCGTCAGCGATTTGTCATTATACTAAGTAAACACGACCGAGTACTTTTCGTATCCGGTTCAAATATTTGCTGAATTCAGATAGATTTCCGCCGGGTAAACATCTTTTTGTTTTTTGGTCCCCGGCCATCTTTTATTCCCTGCTCCACATTCGCGGACCAATTTTTCCGCCTCCCGTACTATGTCGTGCGACAACAATACGGAACCATGCGGTGGGAACACGTGCACTGTAACACACGAAAACACACTCAAAGCCGAGTCATTGGTCCTTAGAAGCAGCCCATAAAAATGCATTTGTCCTGCCAGATACTGGAATATTCACCCTACGGATAGTGTCAATAAATAGTATGGGTGTCTTAACTTGATACGAAGCATTGAAAGTTGTCCCACCGCATTCCTAGATATGATACAGAAGCATCTAGGCTTCCTGGCAGACCTTTCTGGTAGACCTTATACAAAGCATCCATAGTTTTAATACGAATTAAAGATGAAAGTTTGAGTGATTGGCAACAGCTGTATACTTCTCAAATTCTTAACTAAAGACCACCGCCCGCAGAAATCAATTAAAAAATATTGAAAATACTCGTATATGCACATCTTTCAAAAATCAATGCAATATGGATGTTAAATGGTAGGCAGAATGGTGAATGTTACACAAGTGTATAAAGTGATCATTTAAGCCTGTCAAATGCCAGGTCGTAGGCCTTGTGATACTTAGACTTTCATCTTTGGTATAACAAACGATACATGTTTCATTTTAAGTTGATACACCTAAAATATACGAGTATGTTGTTTTCCTTGTGTAACAATGCGTAAATGTGTTGGATTGACATTTTTGTACACGGATTTAAATATACAATTTTTAAATAGTATTTTTCAGCTCTTGCAGTCTTTAAATAAAACTCTAAGACGCTACTCACATGCAAATACCAGTGTAATATTGTATTAAGTATGTAATCATTTTTTTTAATGCTTACAACATTTTTGATAGTATATACCATATATACGATTTCTGTCTATCTTGGACCATCGTTTAGTCGAATTCATTTATAAATTTAATAAAATAATTTGTGGGTGTATTTGGTGTAATTTTATAGTCTTTTTGACATATAACATCATGAATCTTTTGATATGTTATTTGCCAATCACGTGTTTTATTTTTCATGTGTTATTCAATCAAACTACAATACAATTCTTTTCTTGATATTTTCAGTATTATAAAGTGCACGACAGGTGGTGTCCAATATTAAAAGGTTTAAATGTTATTAGATACAAACAGTTATGTTGAAAAGTAACGGAACGATGAATATTTTTGTATTTCAAATAATATCGATTGTTCGATGCGAAGCTGTCCCACAGACCATTGTTCTGGGACGCCCGTATTATGTTATTTATTGCCTTTGATAGTCTTTGTCATAATCATTTTTGATTTTGACATTTTTAATACAGTCGAGGCCATGGATACTATGGTGTAGCTTTGCATGGGCGTACATACAGTACGTCATCAGTCTTGACAACATTTTTTGCTCCTGTCTTGAGTTATTTTGTTTTCAATATTTTATATAAGTTTGTTTACTTGACCCAGTTTTTTCTCTCCATATTTTTTGATTAAGAGTTGATATTTTTTTCCAATTCTTCTCTTTATAATTTGACAGCACATTTTATAGTTTTTTGATTTTATTAATGACCGAGAAAAACTTGGCATGACTAAGTATTTCAAATACTTGAAAGTGGTCAGGCAGGAGTCGGAATAATCTGCGGGCATATATGAGGAGATGCAAGAATCTGGAAGAGGCGAAGATTTTTCGCAAAGATATTCTCTATTACAATTAAATGATGTTGGTATGTAAAGAAGTTTACATTCACACATACAAACATCATTTGATTAACATAAAAAAAACATATATTTATTTAAATCAATTAAATATATTTAAGATGTATTTAACCCTCATTTATATGCTTCGTATATAACTGCATTATGCCGCCTATCAATATATCATTCAATTAATAGCCAATAGTTTAAATTCATTGAAATTTATGATAGGTGAATTTATAATATCAGTTTAGTTAACGTTATGAGCGAGTCATATTTTTATGATAAATTGACATCTATCGCTTATAAATTGAAAAGCGATAAAATTACGATGGGATTGGATTGATTTGTTTATGGAAACGATAATTCTAGGGACCCTCTCTCCTGTTTCAAATACCGGGAATATCTAAAATTGAGATTTAATGTTTCAAATTAATTATGAATATCGTCGCATTAATCGGAGAGATATGGGTAGGAAATTAATAACAGTGATATATTGTGTTTATTTAACTATTCAATTGGAAGTCTATAATATATAGAAAGCGGTTAATGCTTTTGTGTACTTCCATTTTAAGTCTAATTATGTTTTATAAACTGTAACAATCTCTCAAATGCAACAACGTAATTACTGTCAGTCTAATTAATACGCGTAATTGATTAACTAACGCTGTTGTTACTCATTTACACGTCGTTTCAATACTATATATATATATATATATATATATATATATATAAAAAAAAAAATTTGTACTTTTATAAATCGATTAGGCAGTCACTCTGTGGTAATCTATCAAATTTTATTTTAAGTTTCACGTGGTAAATATCACTATAGTGGTATTTTCCAAGTGAAATTTATATTTTTTATTGATTTGGCATTAACTTTGTTAATAACATGTTGATTATTGCAAATTAAACGCTTGTTTTAGACGACTAATTAAGTTTTGTGTGTAAGTTTTAATTTTATTTATTTTAATGGAATGATGACCGTTCAGAAAAAATAATAACATGTTGACTTATTAAAGCAAAAATTGTAACCTATGGAGATTGTTCCTTTTCGATCGTTCCTTTCCTTTTATCCCCTGCGTGATTCTGCGCTCCTAATACATTCTGGTCATCCTTGTTCCCCCTATAATCCTCGTCATCTGCACACCTTCTCACGGCTCTCTTTCCATTGTTTACCGGAGCAACTCGCACACAGCGATTACACCATTGTTTGTTGAAGGGCTTACGAAAAATCCTGCGAGCCTTAATCAATGCTTGGCAATGATCCGCCCGAGTCAAGCTCTCTGCAAATATATTTTTTATGATTAAATATTTATTAAATCAAGTCGGGGGATTTCGAACCATTTGCTCTTGTAGTAAAGAAATCGGACGTATGGAAGTAATGAATAGAATTGAAAATAGAAGGATAAAAAGTGCTTTTTAATAAATAAAACTTAAATTAAAAATTATTTCCACTTTTCTTAGGAATCTATCGCTACCGCCTTAATTATACCTATTATTGCCTAAAATCGTGTGAGTTTGCTGGCATGTGATGTGTCTCAGTTCTGTTGTTAAGTAACTTAGCCCCAAACGAGACAAATTAACATATCCGAGTGAAGTTCCTCGTACTACTGGACGCAATTCGTGTCATTTGGCGGCATTAGTAAATACCGCTGATGTCTCCATTTCTCCAGGTTGACTCGGGACAGTATTAGGAAGGCATAAACCGTCATCTCTCTTAATGATAATGCACTTCGTGATGTGATTCGTTTGCAAGTTTGCGTCGCATTCGGGGCTAAATGTCATCTAATTAAACTCCCTTTCAGCTACTCCTAATCTCGAATCTACATGGGAAATAAACTTTGTTGGCTAGGCGAAATTAGAAAAATAGCCAATTACGGCTGACGTCTCCCGACGACCGGCAATGACTTAAATTATTCATTGATCGCTTTTACTCGTCTGTTCTTAGCAACCATTTAAAACTTGATTACCACCGAGTTCTCTGATTGCGGCCAATTATTTTGTATAAAACTAATCGCGTTTAAACTTCCGCAGAGTAATGGAAAACGCTTTACTCCTTTATCAATCGTACTTATCTCGGCTGAATGAATATTTTACGAGAGAAAATTCTCGGCAAGACGTTCGAAATAGATACCTTCATTGTTTTCGTTCGTATTTATTGTATAAATCATATCCGTAGCATCTGCGTGTAAGAAATAATTAAGATAGCTTAATAACTCCGATAAATACAATTTATCTTCTCGCACTCTTGTCGAAACAATTTTAATTTCTTAAATTCATTTTCATCTTTCTCGGATCGTGCGCGTTAAATTTATTCACTGAAAAGACTCGAGGATCATTTTTCTAGAACGTTCGTACATTTCAATTCCATCGCTGCTCCGAGTATAAATCCGAATTAGAGTGTTCTGCAGCTGCTCATATGACGTATCCACAATACGTGACTCGCTGAAGTTCTAGTAACTGCGAGTACCGCCACCTTCAGCCAACTGTCTACAGACAAAGATTGTCACGTGTTAATATATTCAGACCGTAACTAAGAGAGATTACGGCATTATCTCCCATCGGTCGGATGCTACGAGCTTTCAGCGCCGACTGGGAAATATGCACCGTATTGTGAAGCGACGTGACGGAGCAAGCTTTTCAGTTTGTTTGGGGACAATTTATTCGGTTGTGGGGACTCTTATGGTATTTGCATTTCTCTTGTAAAATCTTCCCGCGTTTAATTATGAAATTCGAGTTTATTCAACAAAATCCACATACTCGAAACGAACTCATCAAATTACATATTCAATTGTAACGATTTCTACATGCTCACGGTATATTCTTGGAACGTAACGATAAATTCACAAAATGTATTGTTTCGCAAGTAACTGAAACAATTGTTCTAGGTATCGAATTGTGAATTAATTTTTCATATTGTCAACTTGATTGACATAATTGAAAATCATATGTCACATCGGCGGAAGTTTCCTTTGCGAAATGATTTAAATGCTCATTTTATCTGAGCTAAAATAGCGATAAAACAAGAACTCCTTGTTTGTATATACTGGAATTAATAATTAATAACATCGGGGGTAGATCATTTCGTGAGTATTGTGTAGAAGGTTGTAGTTGAATTTCAATTTATTATTTGTTTTCTATACGCCAATGTTAATGATAGGATAATTGAATGAAAATAAAGGGGTAATACAAATTCCCCTCAATATTGAATTCAGTGGGGCGTGAACTTTATAGATACAATGTTATAATGAAGTGCCTTCGCGTATCAACATTTTGAGGCTTCTCGATCATATAAATATAACTCGGGTGCCTACGTACATATAAGTTTCATTTGATTTATTTTTAAAATACCAAAATCCGTTTGAGTTGTACAATTTCTGTACATTAATCCTTCATTTTCATGAAAAAATACTTTACGTTTCAAATTTTCACTTAATTTGAAATATGTCAATGAATTAATGATATTTCCTTATTAACGCATTAAAAAATAAAGATTGAGATAGTATATTATACATTATATAATTGTAAATTTTAGCTTTCCAGGTAAGCGACGTTTTACCTTTAGCTTTCTAGGTGTGCAATGTTTATTATTGCGTAATTATATTTAATCTCCGCATAGACATGCATTAAGTTTCAACCGTTGGGCACTCTGAAACTTTGCGCTCGTTTATTTACTTTATGGGTAATTAGAAGAAGGTACGAGTAGTTAATGCAGTAAGTAGAGACGTTTAAGCTACACGTTGTAGAAAACCTGTATCGTTTCTTATTCAACTTTCCTGAATCGGGTTCTTCAGAACATTTATATAAAAATAATTTTATCTTCTCTGTCATTTAAACAAATGTTCAATATCAAAGGACGTGTATTATGTTAATTTATCACCAAATTAACATCGGCTCGCGAGTTCTATTAAACTCGTCCATGTTCACTCAATGATTGTCCATATTTTTAATAACCTATTACCACACCCTCGTTTAAAATTACATTGGCATTATTGAATATTAATTGCCTCCAAATTATATGGTTTAATAACAGTCGAATAATTTATTCGCAGATAAAAACATCGCTATTTGTAACGCGTGAATTTTAATTATTCATTCCTTTTCCACTTGATATCGAATAATTTTTTCTCCGACTACAGTCGACCGTAACAAAATGGCTGTCAATTAGAGAATTAAATGTGTTGTGAGAAAAATGAAGTACATATTTTAGTCTGAGTTTATTATGAATCACTTACACTGTCCATTAAGTTCCAGCGCTGAGAATAGCTCGCTCCATACATCTGTCCATTTAATATAGTACTTAATCAAGTGAGCCCTTTTGGTTTCCTTGTATATCGTTGTGTATGTTTTCTGTTTTTATGTGTAATTATCGTAGTTCCACGTGTCAGCAGGATATTTAATGCGTAATAACCTCGCCGCTGGAAATGAATTTATTTGTATTCGGACACGGGAAAGGTTCCTCACGAAGGAATTAAGGGCAAGATTCTTTATTTTCTTGTAATAATTTTAGAAATAGCCAAACCTTGGGGCGGAGTAGCCGGCGTAACAAATTATTTTATTGTTCCAGACATTTTATTTTTTTCGTAATAATTTCACATATAGACAAACGACCATAAACTAATAAGAAACGAGGTTAAGTCGTTACGATGAACAAACTATGTAGGCATTTAATTTATATTTATTTTGGTAAGTTTTATTATATTTTACTACTGGAACGTTGCATGGTTTGTAAAAAATGCCTTTTTTCTTTTCCCTTGCATCAGAATGTCAGTAATTTATGTTTTGTACTTGCGATTACTTAAACTTAATTCAAATTCAAAAAGATTACTAAGAACTCATTCATGAATGTTTTTATTTATTTTGTATTTTTCTAAATGAATGTTTTCTTTGTGTTATGTAGTTAGTAGCTTGGCTGTCCATTTATTTTCTTTGCTCGATTTTGAAAGCAGTTTCCCCACACCAGGACAGCATGCCAGGCGAGGAGGGGTGAGCAGTGCTGTCCCGTGTGTCGATCCATTACGCAACCATTATATCTAACCTCGCACTTAAGTGAATGTTTCCCCGTATAAACCTCTGATCTCCTGGTGTTTCAGTTCTCCAACGACGGACCCAGCGGGGAGTCCATGTGCCTGCAGGGGCCTGACTGCTTCATGGTGAGTATATCCGCTTTATGTGATGATGACCGCTTTCTGAAATGTAGTTTGTAAAGTAGACTTAGTTTATTTACTTATTTTAGTCAACTTGCCCACCTCTATTGGAAGCCCACCCAACGCTTTTTTGCACTACTTGACTAATCCTATTCTGCTTAAATTTAATTACTCATTTTTATTTGCATCTTGTTTAATTATTATATATGAGGCTTATTTAAATCGTAATAGTCTATTCAAAACATAAAATAGCACGTATCATTTAATTATCATACGAATTGCAACAGAAAATAGTGAACATGTCGAAATGGGTTATCTGATTTTAAATTCACATTTTTTTCGTAATAATATATATTTTTACAATACGAGCAATGACTCACTACACACTGATTGTGATTTCTAATAGTAACGCACCAAAAAGTTTGTACTTTAAAGGTCGCAATAAGCGTTTATTTATTTTGTAATTGAATGACCAGATCTTTATGACTCATCCATTCACATCAATTGGGGACCGAGTACTAATTTTTATTGAATCTCGTTCACTAAACCCGACTCGTTTACTGAATCACTGATTCATTCACTCATATATTCACTGATAACTTGTGGACTGAGGAGCTTACAAAAAGGACGCCTGAAATTTTTAAGGCAGAATCTATTCTCCTTGCTATACAATTCATCCGTTAATCCATAAATCGGTGAGTTGTCAAGTTGTCAAAGTTGTCTGAGGAGAGATTCATCGTTCGATTGATCTGGTCTTAGTGAACGGATCTTCTAAATAACCGGATCTTATCCACCTATATTCAACGCGACATTTTAATCGTCATTTTATTAAAATGTTTTTTAGTAGTATCACATAGAAGGCATCTAATTTCATATTCTTCATTGTTATATTTTGTATGCTTCATTAGAATTTTTATTTTTTAATTCTATTTTAGCGCTGTTTTTTTCATTTTTTGATTTAATCAGTTTAAAATTATTTCATTTTATAATTTTTTTATTAGTTAGTAAGTTATATTCAGTGCGCCGTGATACTGATATTTTGAAATGTAAATAACATCATATAGCCCTAAAGATGGTCCGATGTAATATTGATCGGAATGTCGATAGGATGAAAAAAAAATGTACGCTTTAAATTTAAAATATTATATATCCATGAAAATCTACGATCATAATTTTTATTTTGTCGTTATTTAAAAGAACTGAACCTAATCGAAAATCTGGCCGATTCACATTGTACCTGTATTCATCTTGCCGAGTTTATTGAGTACTATGCATTTTATACTTTATTTTGAAACTCATTTCAATCTAATGTATTAGCTTATAACATGACGAGATAAAAACTAATCGCTGCCTTTTCAATCGTAAAATATGTTTAAAAGCCATGTTATAAATAAATCGAACATAAACGTTTTGCAAGCAAAGTTATTAAATATTGTTTCGATATGTTCTTGGGATCATTCAAACCCACTTGGCTTCATTTACATGTATCCATAGGCACTGCGCAGACTTCGCTACAAAAACAATAAAAATAATAATTCATTTGTATAACTGGTATATTTTTATTACTATCATTTTCACCGTGTGTTGAACCCGCTTCATTGCAAAAATCAAACATGTTATATGTGTTGCAATACATTTATTATCTCGATAGCTCCCAACAGAACACTTTGTCTCCGGAATATTTTTATTGCAGTTACTCCCTTTGAATATAAATGATACGTTATCAGCCCTCGGCCATCTGTTCCGACCTTTTTCTACCCCATCCCTTAATTTAATGCCGAACATAGAAATTCAAGAAACTCGTAAAACTTCGCTATTTGGTTTCAGAATGTTTCCTTTAATGCTCGCATTAAAGCGGGCAAAAGGTAACCCCACTGTACTTGTAATATTCGTATCAATTTTCCATAAATCCTCTTAGGCTCCGAGAAGCGGTGCCCGCATATCACGAGTAGTATTTTCCTGAAACGATTTCCGTGTTGCATAAATGATTAAGATAAAGCCTTTATCTCCATACTACTTAAAGCAGCAAACATGCGAGAGCAGATCTAGAGACATTTAATAATTGAAACAATTACATTTTACTACATTACCAAGGCGGATCTCGTATATGTAATGTAATAATTTCCATTATAAAAGAGAGTAATTTACGTGACTAATACTTCAGCATTCTTCTTCAAACCCTTATCCGCACCGATGGTGCATGGGGGGGTGCATCGCATAAACACTGTTATCTTGATCGTTAAAGTTTGAAGGAAAGGCGATCAGCCCTCAGCTTCAGGTAATATTGAAAAAATATAATAGTGAAAAAATCACTTTTATTTTCTTGACCCCCCTGGGAATCGAACCCGAGACCTCCAGTACGCTAGCTGAGCGTGCTGAATGTTACACTACAGAGAAGAACAAATACATGACTAATACATGTGAATAATATGTAACATACTTTGAAATAAAGTAATCGTAATGCTATGGTAGAGTTTAACATATTTTTCTCATACTTGCGATTTTTCCACCACATTTGTATTTCGATATTCGTATAGAATTGTAGACATTTTTAGTTTCTGCTACTGATTTTTATTTTTCAGTCTCATAATTTCAGTTGTTCATAATAATATGTATTCATTATTTTGTGTCATATTAAAATTTGAGCGATGACGCATTTGACTTATTATTTCCGTGACAGTGTCAAGAAAATAGCAGATCCTAAACAATTATTCTGTTTTCTTCTTCTAAATTTCACTTCACTGAGATGACAGCTTCTCGTTGCCACCGCGTCGCCTGTCGAGAGCAAACAATGATATCTTTAGGAGTCTCAACTAATTCCTTGTGACAACTCTGATTCAGAGAAAATGTATCTGGTGTGCCTAGAAATATTAAAGCTCTACGAACTATTTTGGAAACCACCCAATTCGTTCATCAAGATATCCTCGATTCAAGTGGCTTAGTAGAGACAAAAGCCCTGTTTCGAATTTACTTATCTCTGCTATTGAATTATTTTCTCAACTATTTTAGTAAGCTGAATTCTAAGAATTACGCTCTTAGATTTTATCGCGAACTTTTGTTTGTGATTTTTGTCCACTTTTCCTTTTCGTAGCAATGTTAGCTTCGCAAGCGACACAGATTGCTTGGATAGTATGTGTTCGTCGATTTAATCAATAAGCAAGAGATTACCTTATTACTGTAGATTTCATTTTAGATTCTTAATACTACGTTTCCGTAATAAATAGTTTACTTTTTTACTAAAATCTAGTTTGAAAACATTTTTCTCATTGATTGATTCGGCAGTTACTTTGTGGTAAAACCTATCTAATTTGAATTTAAGTTTTACTCAAAAAATACCATTATTTCTTAAACTCTATTGTGAGTTGTATTTTCATACATTACGCATCATTTACAAACACTGTATGTAAAGCAACATCCTTGTGATATAAAAAAAAAGTAAAAATAATAATATAATAAATAAATAAAAATACGAAACAGCTCCTACCCCCTCTTCAGCCCTAAACGTCCCAAGGACCCAACTCAAAAATTAAGAATTGACTTCACACACGGTGTTTAAAAATTATGCGGAATGCATCGAAATACGTTTTACAATAGAGCATAAGAAATAGTGGTATTTACTTAGTGAAACTTGAATTAAAAATAAATACATTATACCTGTAGATACTGTTTATACAAATAGTAACTGAACCATTTTCTCCTACATATATATGCAATGCATATTTTATTTTTCCACAAATTCAAAATCTATCTTGTTAATCTCTCTCTTGATTTGATTTTTTCTTTCATTAAAATTGCTGTTTTTGCAACAATCCCTTGATATTTTCAAATAATTATACTCAATACACTTACTCATACATTTTACATATTTCTGATATTAAACTGCCACACAGCTAATGGCATCCCTCGCCATCTCACCGCCTTCGAACAATGTTAATTCGATATGACAAGACTCATTCAGTGAAAGTCCGAATGCTATTCTTGGTGTGCCTCGCATTGCTTCGTGAAGGGTAATTTGTCACCAGGGCCTGCCTCTATTAAGCTAGTATTGAAGTATTTCTTTTCTTCTATCTTCGCAAAATTATTTAAAAGTGACTCCGTGAAAGTGACATGGCAAGACGAATCTCTCGTTTATTTCGATATTTTTTTCATTATTTATATTTTTATTTGCAATTTATTATTATTTATATTAATTGGGTGATATCTTTTGTATTTCTAATAATATAAGAACCATAATCTAGATAAACTAAACCACGTATTATTAAGGATAACTTGCATGTAAATAAATTACAATATCAATTAAAATTATAATGACGTAGATATTTTAGCACCCACCAAAGATTTATTAACCTTTTCGTATTTGTAAATAAAATTGCGTTATTTAATTTAAGTCAAACTTAGTAATTTTTATTTATTTAAACTAAGCAGATTTCTTAAAATCGTAACTATGTTTGACTTGTGTTTCAAAGTAAAACATTGATTAAATATGAATAGATTTTACCACAAAGCGACTGCCGTATTAATTAATAAAATTACATTTATGATGAAATTTTTTTATATGATAATACAATTGTTTTACAAGTACCATGATTTGTCTTTAAAAATAGTGCCGTACAAAATAAATTAAACTAGGAACTGTTATGTTCTAAATATGATATTTTTGGATCATATTCGCAATATTTTTGCAGCACAAAATACCAAAGAACCAATCTTTATAATTATATTTGTGCAAAATTGCGATTTGCTTAGATATAAGCCTGTATAAGCGATTCAACAGCCGAGGTGAGAAATGCACGGTGGTATCTGGTTACACGTGTAAACGCCATGACTTCAAATGGTATGACTAGTAGTGACTAGGTCCCTAGCTGCCCGCAAGCTGGCTTAGTGATGTGAGGAATGCTGAATGTACATTGTAGGTACAATACGTAAATATGTACATGCACAATGCGTTATTCCTCCAAGTTGTACGCTACAGAATTTCAATATGACAGTTAGTGACAACAATAACAAAAGTTTTCTAACACGCATTCACATGGCTTGTTGAAATAAGAACAAAGTCATGTTATAAGCACCAACATCCGAGTAGATAAATATTATTGGAATAATATTTATCTAAGTTTTATTTTATCAATGGGAAAATAACATTGTCCTCTTTCACAACAAGTATATTTCAAATTCATAATGGAAACGACTGATTTTTTTTAACAGATTTATCTCATTTTTCACAATACAATAATTGAAATTTAGCAGTCAACATATTTCTTTCACCTGCGTGTATTATTTCTCTTATTACATTTTATCCGTTACGTAGAGTTACATAAACATTTTATTTGGCACATAGTGTAAATGAAATATTTCTACATTTATTCTTTACAGACATAAATTGTCAACGATTTTTTTGTTTTCATTTCAAATTTAAATTCAAAATAATTTTGCTTCGAAGCATTATTTTGCTTATCTCTGTTATATGAATGTAACAGCGTTTTTTTTGTTAGTTATCTGTCAAACACGCGTTCCTTTGTTTCCTTAATTATTTTCCTTTCATTTCTATTTCAGTGTCAATTTTTTTTGTCTGACATCGCAATTTGTTCATTACTTTAATGGCTTTGTCAAGATTTTGACGATCGTTCAACGTCCACTGTGAAAAATTATTATAAGACACATATTGCTGTTGTTAAGAATACTTACTTGCGACAGTTGTGTTATTAAATTGTATAATTAAGAAGTTGTTTGTTTTATTTTTTATGCTTTTAATTATTTAAAAAAAATATATATACATGCATTAATAACGAATATCAGCTTATGTGTAAATTTGAGTGAACTCTGTTTTTTTATTTGTCAACATTAGTTTAAAAATTTATTATACCTTTATAGTTTTATAGATCATTTTGTTTTAAATACGTATCATGATGAATTGAATCAGATATCGATTTCTAGTATCTCATTTCCTTACTTCGCCCAAACTTTTTTTCGGCAATATTTTCTTGGATTTCTTCTTTCTTGAAAATACTTTTATTTCATCGTGTTTTCCTGACAAATCGCTCCAGCGTATGTACTGATCCGGAATTCGTGACACGTTCTTCAGACACAATCTTCTTAATCTTGCATCCTTCTTTATCGACGGCCCCCATTTACGAATTCGCTTGATTAATGTAGGAAGCTCGGAATAGGGTACTTTTTCATCAAAATATGAAAACAAAATGTCTCCCGGGCGGGAAAGCGAATAAGAGTGATGTAAATTGATAAGAATCACGCAGTAAGAGCTTCGAGATATCGTACTATGACTTATCGCGGCACACATGAAAAACGACGTCGTTACGAAAAGAAAAAGAACTACGGTAGTAACCAGGCGACACCGTTAAGGAAAACTGTCAAAAACACTACGTCTGGAAATTTAACGATCAGATAAAATGATTCGGGAAATATAGTGGAAGGTGGAACTAACTTACAGCCATTTTTTATTGGTGGCCATTTCTCTCTTCCCCCCAATTATTGCATTTGTTTTGTGGACAGGTGTATATATTATGTTCCAGAAAGCAGGGCGGAAAATCTGTCACAAACACGAGCTTTTGTAGCGCAAGAATCATACATGGTCATTTCCGACGCTATTTGTCACGAGAGCTGATATAAACGTTTCGACAACTTGTATCCACAATGTTTCCGTTGACCGAAACTGGTCTTCGCGTCATTCAGATCGTTAAACTTTTATTGAATTTTCTACGTCTCCTCGATTTATTTTCGACATCAAAAATTTTATATCACAAAAATCAGCACCCAACTTACCTTCTCTGAAGAATATTGACAGCAACCTTGTGGTAACTTGAAAAATGGTTTTCGTAATAGACCTTCGATTATCGTAAAATCACTCAAAAATATTCGCTCTTCATGCAAAATCACGTTTTATGTCTGCGCTAGAGCGACATCTTCTACGAAATTATATTTTATATTTGACATCATTTCAAGAAGTCGAATGAAGATTTTGATGTAATATTCACCGGACCACTATGTTTTTATTTAAAGAAAACGTATTATTTAATATCTCCAATATATTTATTTGTTTTCAAATATTCGTAAATAAGAGTAAGAGAGCTTAGATCTATTTTTAAAATTAATGTGAAGATATTAATGACTAATATTATTTTTTAACATCTCAACTAAGATGAAGAAGAGACAACATTTACAGGGCTTCCGACATGTAATATTCTCAAATTCTACCCATGATTGACAACCACACTACTCAAATTCTTGGAAGTTCTATAAAAGTATATAATCCAAATTATATACACTATCCTTGAATCACTAGAATTTCACTAGAGACATTAGTGAGGTGAAAAAAAAACTCCTATGTTAGGAGATAATCCAGATTTATGAACAAGTATTTGGACACACTCAAAACGTTGTAAATATTTGCATATATTATTTATTTTTATGATGAGATAGAACGTTATCGATACAAAAGGCTGTCTTCCGATGGCGGTGACATGAGAAATCATTACCGCGCGCAACGGAGGTGAAAATTGCCTTTACATTTTAAGGAGGGAGAAACCAGGGGGCAAGAGATGGTATGGGGTGAGATGGCTCCGAGAATTATTGGCAGGTTATTGAAATAGACGTTTGATCTCGCGCTCTCTGCAAACGAACTTGAAATGAAGCCAGATTGAAATTTCAGTTTATTTTTTCACAAAAATACAACAAATATCTGAAAATTAATATTCGTGGATGATTTGAATTTTTTGCATAAATAAGGAAATTGCTTTCATTTGTCCCGGTTTTTTCGAGACTTAAACATTAAGATTCGAGGTGATTAAAATGATATCTGCACTTCACGATCTGAATGCTTACATTCAAATTCATTATTTGTTTACGCATCGAAAAATCTTTTATGAATCGACTCTTTTATTCTCTCTTTCAATCTGTCTAAAGAAGCATATTTATTAGAGCGTTTATTCTGTTTTCATTACCTAATTGCCAATTTTCTGTTGCTACTCTCGTTTCCTTTCCATTGTCTGACACCACTTTTCAATTACGTGTGTTTTCGTTTTATTTTACTTTTCTCATCCCCAGTCAGCAAGCTGCGAGCTGTGAGCAATGTCGGTGGATTATTCCGCGAGTTTCCATCATCCCCCGCCCCGAATGATTGAGGTTTTCAGTGGAACAAAATTTCCCTAACAAAAATTGAGAGATGCAAATATTTACTCTTTATCACAGAGGTTCTCCGTTGCGGTGTTTATTTAATTCCTTTTTTTGGTTTGTAAATAATAAATTGGTTTCTTTCTCTGTGTAAACGATATAGTCACCGCGACTGTTTCAATATTTGATGAGTGAAATGATCCCTTTAATCTCGTCGCAGTAAACATGTTTCTTCCACGCAGCGAATGCTTTCTTGTTTATTTCGCGTTGATTTATTTGTTTGATATTTAGGTTTGCGGCAAGTTATTTATATACCATTTCAATTTCTGTCACATGCATACTATTGCATCACAAGGATCAATATTTAAAAATACATGTCTAATACTCTAATTATAAATATACGACGTTTTAGAAAATAAAATAATCACATTAGTTTATTTATACCCCTGATCTAACCATTTGTTTATTTACACCCTCCATTGGCTTTATTCTTTTATACAGTTTGAATAGATGAAATGTAAATTTCTTCTTTTTGAAATCTATTTTCAAATAATCATGTCACATTTTTTTCATTGGTTGAGAAGACTAACAAATAATATTCCCGCCGATACCCTTATCGGTGTTGCATTTGTTAAAAGCCAGTATAGTAATGGCAGTAAATTCGAGACCACTCGGTGCCATGTTCGGTCCGGGTGTTCATTAAAACTAAGCAAGCCAAAAAGCCCAGGAACCGAGGCAGTAATTGCTAAAAAACCAATGGGTTTGTACCAGATGAAAAAAGCGGATTTACAAGCTGACTGCGCACCATTCTAGAGTCGCAGTGCTCGGGAAGGAAAATAAAACCATGTCTTCGGTTAAATGCGCTACGACGATTGCAAAAAACACCTCCTCGCTTACCCTGAGCTCCCGGTCTTTCTCTAGAATTTAATAATCTTTGAATAATTTTTATGATTTTCTCTCCTACTGTAGTGACAATTTTTGTCCTTTGAATAAAATTTAACGAGGATAACTCTTGGTACAGTATTTAAAAAAAAGTGTTTAAAAAAATTATCGTTTATTTATAATGTACGATCATTTATTAAAACCACTAAATTTAACTATCTTTAATGTGGAACACGAATTCCTTGTCGATCTACCCGACAAAAGGACTTGTTGCAATCTACCTAGTGTTATTGAATTTTACGAGTATTTCAAATATTTATCAATTTTTTGTAATTCCGAAACATATTGTAAATAACACCATAAAATATTACTGACTTTTAGGACGCGAAAATAGTATAAACGCTAAAAAATAAAGGCTTATGACAAGACATTATTTTCTGTTGAAGCATAAAATTGTGATTTTATTAGCGATTCAGAATGTGCGATTAAAAATTGAAACAATTCATTATCGCAGTCAATAATATAGTTTAACTTAATAGTCTTAGCATATTAATATGCTAATTTATACTAAGCCTTGCATATAATTATTAAGCTTAATAATATTTACTCTTCGTTGAAAGCAAAGCCTAGAATGATAATTACATTCTTATTCAAATTACTCTATTCTTCAAAGAGCATATTATTATTCTCACACAATTCATTAGCTTAAAAGCTTCTTTGGGAGAGTGTAT
Organism: Brachycentrus maculatus; assembly: GCF_059751285.1. Taxonomy (NCBI): domain Eukaryota; kingdom Metazoa; phylum Arthropoda; class Insecta; order Trichoptera; family Brachycentridae; genus Brachycentrus; species Brachycentrus maculatus. The sequence continues at coordinate 720,576 of NW_028280878.1, read as the reverse complement.
TTATTGGATTAAGCGCCACATTTTTTAAATTAGCATTTTTCAAAGTAATCTTTTTATCACCGAGCATTGAACATGTTATTTCATTTATCATTTCAGCTAACGGTTTTTTTTTGCTGTGAGTAAATTAATTCGTTAACTCGCATATGTTTTGGGAAATATGTATTATTAATTAAGTGGAAGATATTTATAGCTTCATAATCATGATTCTTCATTACATATGATGTTGCTCAACCCATTATATATTATATTCTAGTATAACACTGAGATAGTAAACTTGGATCTTTTTTAAACTACAAAAATGTGTCCTTCGAATAGGGGTTGGTTTCTCAAGTAAAAAGATTTGCTTAAACAGGCCGCTCGCGATGCGACTCGAAGTTCTCTCGGATATTCTTAGTTTGCAGTCGTAAAGCGTTAATTTATATTTTCCCTCGCCCTTCCTTTATGGCGGGGGAGTTACTGCCGCCGAAATAACAAAATAACCTTTGGAGCGCCGCAGCGGAGTATTAGCCCCAGAAATGCAAAATTCATAATAAATATCCCGAATTAAACCGCCACGGAATGCGGGAAGTAATAGAATGGCAAAAAGATAAAAAGAAAACGCCAGAGATAAAAATACGGCCTTTGCGTGAAATGGGTGTAAAAAGTGTGGAGTAGGAAAGAGGAATGAAATTCACAAACGTGTTTATATTCCAAATTCTTGTGTATCAAATCGTTTGATGCTTTCATGATTATACCTAGTGCCATTTCGAGCCATCCACTTAAGTATAATGATACTGCGAGCTAATAACACTATATTTAACTTTTTACCCGAGAAAAGAATTACCGTTATTTTTTCGCTACACCTTTTGATAAATGGCTGACTATTAATTTGATTTATAATAATTTTAAACATCTCGCACGAAAAGTGCTCAAGCATTGTTTTAGTTTTTTTCTTCAATCCGCGAGATGCCATAATGTATACATATGCCTCTTTCTATTGTTCGAGTTTCTTATTCACCGCTGTCGCGAGAACATTGCGCATTTTTCGCACAAAATAAAGCCCTTTAAAATTTGTCGCCGGTACCGTAAAATTTATATTCATGTCAACGGAATATTCCTCGAAAAATATTTCGTTTACGCGGAGGGTGGTTCTGCTCATCATGTCTTATATTCTTCCCCACCCCCGACCCTACCATAATCTCGCAGGCTGTAAATCTGGAAAAATGCCACTTATAGGGTTTACAGATTAAGGACGGTCGCACAAGGGAACCAACCATTTAAATACACTCCATTTGAAAACAATTTAATTTTAATTTACATTTTTCCTCCATTTAAAAGTTATGCACGTAATTTAAATTATGTTTTAATTATTTTTCCCATTTGTATTAACTTTTCTTTTCTTTTTCTTTCAGGTAAGTTTTGCTCCATTTGTCAACAGAAAAAAATCGCTACTCGAAGTTGTAAGTACATAGAATATTAATTTTTCTTAAATTTCTTTTGCCGACATTTAAGTCAAAAATGAAAATGGTATTTTCTGGCGTTTCTCATGTGTGTGATTATAATCCGGGATTCGGATCTCACATACTAATATAAGAGTTTCTGCTTAATAAAAAGCTTCTTTACATCTCACCAATAGATGTCTCTAGTGAAGTTTTAGTGATTCATGAACAAGGTTTCTAAATTGGTTCATATATATATAGAACTTCCAAGAATTTGAGTAGTGTGGTTGTCAATAATGGGTAGAATTGGTGAATGTTACACGTGTGTAAAGTGATCACTCAAACCAGCCTATGACGGTCGTAAGCCCCGTAAATGCCCAGACTTCCATATTCTTCTTCATCTTTGATGAGATGTCAAAAAATAATATGACATTTAAGTCGATATTAAATTTTGATAACAGTTGGTTTTTAGCAAGGAGGCACATCATTCTAACCGTAGATACTTATTGATAATCTTCGAGTATTATAACTGTCAATTCATGATAATACACATCACGACAGCGGTACGAGGAAGTTGTATTCTCTTAACTATGATCTCTTATCAGAACTAGAAATCAACCGTATGTTTTATATCTACCACGATTCTTCACTAGTGCGCTGTTTCAAGTACCTAGTTCTTCTTCCATGATATTATTTTAAGTAGCAAAGTGTTGTCGGAAACAGGTTCAATAACTGCTTAGTTGCTTATTTTCATAATTGTTTATTTATTCTTAATTCTAATAACAACTGAATTTTCTTTAAACCCGGTAAGATTTGACGTAATTGTTTTTTTACACCGTTTTTGCAGTGAAAAAATTAGTTTTTCTTTGAAATAAATATATGGTTTTGAAAAGGTAGAGTTAAAAAAATTAAAAATATTTTTTTCAATACATATTCTAAAAACAAAAACAAAAAAAATATGCTATGTAAAAAAAGGGGGATGACCTAACGACCGGCTCTATGCGTTGCCGTAATCTAACTGAGTTTTGTTTTTGCCAGTATGGCCTTAAAATTTTTCACATTTGAGTTATTTCATATGTTTATTTTAGTCCTCGGATAGATGAATCAGTTAAATTTAACTTTGCAATGAAAATATTTTACTTTTTCATTGATAATATCGGTGTTCAACATTACTTAGTTGTTCATGCAGTGGTTCTGTTTTGACTCTCGCGAGTTACTCGACATACACGGGGTTATCAGTAATACCACGACCGCTCGTGTTTTCAATAACACTCCAATAAGAAGGTGCCTCCTCGCGGACGGTCACGGTGATACCCAATCTTCCGTTTTTATTCTCGATATCAAATCGTGTGCAGGCTCGCTCGGAGCTTCGTGGCCTGTAATTTTAAATTACGAGATCTGGATTATGGAGTTCCCCAGAACTCGGGAATAGTTGTGAACTGAAATGCGAATTCATTCTAAGTAAATCGTGATGTACCAGATATCGCGGGCGAGCTTGCGTAATATATTTTTACGCAATGTGGCTACTGTTGTACCTTGTACCTCCCGCTGGACTGCGGGCAATCGCTTGCTTTATTTAATTGAACAGAAATTATGCGCTCCTGATCATCCGATTTCCAATTGCAAATACAGATTCGTGGTTTATGGCTATTAATGATGTCACGATAAGCGAATTAGCGAAGATAATGCAAAAATACCATTTTTTAAAAAGTATCAGTAAGCTGCTGGCTTCTCGATCGAAACGGTTTTATTTTCCGAATGCGTCCGTTAAAAATATATGTAAACAAAGTAACGACGAGAAAACAATTTTAATAAAAGTGCCAGTTTTCAACGATATTTTAAGTTATACTCTCCATTTCATTAATCGTTCACTTTGCGTAAAACAAATTTAAAGCGGTATCACACATTTTGTAAGTGAACGATGAATGATAAGGAGAGTGTTACATTACCACACCACAAAGTTTACAAAGCTTTTAATACACAAGATATTTAAAATACCTAATAAGTAAGCAAAGCTTGTTTTATAGCTTTGCTATTATTTATATTTATGATTTTACCTACATCGACGACAGTATTTCATTCAGTATGCAGTTTCTACGTTAAATATTCAAGATATCAATTTATTTATCAGTCTCAGTTACTCTTGGTATACTTGTTGCATTCTATTCTCGTGTGGCACAGGATAGCAGAGATTCCAAGAGAAAGATTGATCTCTAATGCAGCTTCTGCCGACTAACGCGATGCTCCATGATATGCGACCGACTCGGCCTGCGCGCAGCGCGCCTCCCACGGCGCATCAGATACTCGTGTACCTCCTCTCATCGTCTTATCTCCTGGAAGAATCCGCATTACCTTACCGTACATAGATAGCTTTTTACTCGCATTTCACCCCGAAGGCCTTTCGAACTTTTATTTTTCTGTTTTCTATCCTTATATGAACCCTGCGATCGAATCACTAGAAAATAGGTAGCTAGCTAATTCATAAACTTAAATAGAAATAAGTCAGGAATCCAAAATGTATGAAATGAGAAAATACGTTATGGAAAGATATTTGTCTAAGTGATTAGTTATATTTTCTCATTTTTTCCCTTTAAACATGCTTCTTACCTTATGTTTTTAGTTGTCTATTTACTGTACCCTTTATTGCTTTATATTTTATATTTTGCCCTGTGTTTTCTTATTTGTTTTTCAGTCTTGTTAACCTCAATTCCACGTCCCGAAATAAGTAATGGAAATTACTCATGGGGAATATTATATATTTTCGTAATATGTTTAAAATAAATTAAATAAAAATTTGTTTTATTTAATGTCAAGAAATCGGAAACAAAGAATTACATTTATTTCTAACTAAATATTTAACGTTGCAGATCACTACTAGTTTTTACATTTAAACGTTTTAGTCGTTCAAGTCTAGCGTTGCTCGCGGAAGTTTTAGCAAGACCATTTTCCGATGCACTTAAAGCCGCTAACTGCATCTTAGCTCCTTAAGAAAATGCGCTCTGTAGTAGAGAGTATGTGGTAATTTCTCTAGAGTGCATTTTCCCAAAGCACATATCAAGTGTATTTTATGTTAACGTCTTGTCTACCGGCAAAGTGCGGGTGTATTTCGGTTGTCTGCAATATACACGAAACCATACTCGCTACCGCTGGCTTGAATATTTGCGTTCGGCGAACTATCTTCTAAGAATAGTACGTACTCAGGTAACGAAAATTTCAAATATTTCTTCATCATACGTTTCACATTATTTTTAAAGTTTTTTGTAAGTTTTGAAAGTTTATACATATCCTTTAATCCTACTGGTCTACGAATTCGAATATATTGTCACTGTCTTGAATATCTACGTTTGGCAAACTATCTCCTAAAAATAGTAGTTAGTTAGTTACTCAGGTAATTTCACTTACTAAATTCGAAAATTTCAAACATTTCTTCATCGTGCATTTTTCTAGATTCGTTGGTTTTGTAAATATCAGTTTATAAATATCCTTAATTATTACCACCCTTCCTGTCGACGAATTCAAATATATTGTTATTTTTCTCAAACTCTAATAAAATCAAAATCTCGATCTTTAAAAAATTGTCAAACATCCTACTGTACATACTTAGTAGCTTTGGCCGTTTTGTATCTCTTAAGTAGAACACATACTTGCATGCTCCCGGACTAAGTTGAGTGGGTGCGACTACCAACTTGCAACATATGTGGCATAAACTATCAATGTCCGTTGAGATACATATACATATGCATATATATCGTGTATGTATTGTTGTGAGAGGCTGGATGAACAGCGTGTTAGAAAAGTATTTAATAAATTAAACACTTGTATAATACCAGTTATTGATTTTATTTCATTACACACGACTAGTTTCGAAAACCCCTCCGTCCGCAAACCCCTCCGTCGAAAACCCCTCCGTCCTTGTCAACCTCCGTAATGTAATGGTCAGTACGCTCGGCTACCGTACTGGAGATCCAGGGTTCGATTCCCAGGGGGGTTCAAATAAATATTAGTGATTTTTTTCACTCTAATAAGTATTCAATATAACCCTGAACTGGTACCTGAAGCGAAGGCTGATCACCTTTTCTTCATATTTTAACGATCAAGATAGCACTGCGTTTATATGATGCAGTGCGCTATGCACCATCGGGGTGCGGATAAGGGTTTGAAGAAGAAGAAGCTTGTGTATATATATTACTCTTGTGTTATATGACTTTTATTAATTTTTCTAAAAGAACAAAAATATGGCAAAAGTTAAATATTCCCAGTTGAAAATGATTCAAATTTCACGCCAGCGTTGATTGAAACGACTTTGTGCCCATAATGTGATCTCGCGGTATGATTTTTTATTCCCACCCAGGAGATTTACGCCCCGACTCGCTATGATTTATTTTTATGATGCCAAAAACAAATTGGCCAGTTCCGTTCGCTGTGTCGTTCCCTCATCTTATTCCCGCTCTTTTTTTTGTTTTCCCGCTTAAGTTGCCTTCAGGCCGCAGAATTAATCAGTCGTTCTCATTCGGCGCCCGCTGTCCCGGATTTGCGGCCCTGGATCTTTGTTTCGCCTTTAGGTGTTAGGTGTTACCCTACTCCCGCCACCCACTTATTGATATGCTTCCCTGGTCAGCACTTTGCCGATTGAAAGTTTGACCCAATTTTATCATATGACACACATTACATAAATTATCGTCTTTTCGAGTGCCAAATATCATGTTCAACGACCTAATGAAGCCTGTTAACGGAACTAGCACTTTGTTGAATACTTTCATTAACTTAATTAATATTTTTTAACATACAGCAATCTGAAAATTTTATTTTGGCATGACCAATGTGTATTTTTTTTATGAAGCAGTGTGCGGTTTCTCATTCATCACGGTCATATATTTAAGAAAATAAATATGTCATCTCCGCCGAAATGGTATATACCAAATTAACTAGTCTGTCATCTCGAATGTTTCTGAGACAATTATGCAGTATCATTATAACATGATATTTTATGTGTCTAACTGTCTAGATGTCAGAAAATATACTATGAAAACATCCCTTGTCATTTTTATAAAAATTTGTATTGTTTATTTTTGCTGTCTTCTTCTCTGATTCTTTATTTTAATGCGGGTGGTATTCGCTGTTTGTAAAAACTCGGTTGTGTTTTATTATAAATTTCTTAGTAACTTGATATTAAATGCATATGTGGTAAGGCGCCGGCGTCATCGTAAATATAATACAAAATATTACTTTAAAAAACTTTCCGTCGTTTCTATCTCGTGAAATATTACTTTCTCGTGAGGAATATTTTACATTAAAAATGTATATACGTACATTGTTTCGCTTGAGAAATTTCTTATGGACTTGAGCTCGTACGTACTCGTAAGTCGTTATTTTGCAAGAACTTGAATATTATTTTCTAAATAAATTAAGTGAGTCTACTTACTTTGTGTCGTCAAGCTTTCGTCACATGTTTCCTACGCTCGCTTAATTCCACGTTTTGTCTCTCAAATTAAAGACGAAGTACCATTCACTCGGGTGCTTTAAACGTTTCTTATTCCCGACAAAATAATGTTCATATGTATACACATTTCAAAACAAGAGGATTTCATGATGCAAAATCCTATTAAATAATTTACACAAGTCCTTACGTACAAATTGAGCACAGGCGTTTTGTACACCTATTCACACCCTATTCTACCACTACACTATGCTCCACTTCAGTACTAAACTAAACAAATTTCTAAGGTACAAACGTTATGTATATTATTAATAACAATATAAAAATAAACTTGAGTTAGCCGGTACAAAGATAAAAATATCAAGAAGATCGTAATGATCTAAGGCAAACAATAGTAAAGAATATAATTCTTTCAAAATTATGCAATATATTTATTTAAACGAATATGAATGGTTTCGAAATTGGTGCTGAAATGTTGGTAGTTCTTATTAAAATCGAATCATTATTTCCTCTTGTAAACTTGAAACTCTTTTTAAAAATGTCTTAAGTTATACATATTTATTCTGGATTCTTTACCCTAGATTACTAAACTTTCCCACGAGTGACGTTACTAAATACTCTTTTTTATAGGACATAGAAATAAAATAGGAATAAATAAGACATTGAAATATTTTATTATTTTAGAAGTTATAGTAACATTATTTGGCTTTAAGAGATCACGTTATAATTTTAAAAAGGTACATTAGAAAGATACTGTGAAGCAGGAACGACGCAAACAATGTTTTTTCCAGGAATCGTTATTTTACCAACGTAATTTTTACGACAATTTAGTTTTCTAGGGTTAACAAGCTTTTTAAAAGTTCCTTGTCCCTGAAGCTATTCTTTAATTCCGCCTACTTTATCGGATCTATTTCTCTTAAACTTTGAACTGGATTTCGTGGCGTTTTTATTATGTTTGTATTACATCTACATAAAGGTGGTCTCTTGTATTATCAGCGGCACGTGAGATGGTCATTCGTATGCCCCCACAGAGGGTGGAGGGTACGGATACCAGAATCAACATTATTTAACCCCCTTTTGTTGAATAAAACAGCGGCCCGCCCTTGCGTGAAATTAGCCGGAGCCTCGAGGCGTACATCGGAATTATTTTCACAACATTAGCATAAATAAATCCACTAGCCTAATAAAAATAATGAAAGTGTACGCGCAGGTCCAAGGATAACTAAGACCCTTTCTAGAGAGATTTCGTGCGGGATTAAATGCCCTCGATAATTCCTTGCATTTAACCTACCCTTTGATAATCTCCTATATTAGCTGGCATTGTAGTACTTAACATACATAGTGCTACCACTGTATTCTGAATTGAAACGAATAACTACTTATTAGTGCACATATGGAGTCCTGGTACCAACTCAAGTGGAAAGGTGGAACAAAGATGAATCTAGAATAAATGCAGTCGAAATGCGATATTTTACATTATTCTTTGACATCTCATCAAAGATGAAGAAGAATATGGAAGTCCGCGCATTTACGGGGCCGACGACCGTCATCGGCTGGTTTAAGTGATCACTTTACACACGTGCAACATTCACCAATTCTACCCATTATTGACAACCACACTACTCAAATTCTTGGAATTTCTACATATATATATGAACCAATTAAGAAACCTTGTTCTTGAAACACTAGAACTTCACTAGAGACATCTATTGGTGAGATGTAAACATCTATTGGTGTGATCTATTGGTGTGTCCGGGCACCAATAGATGTGAGACATCTATTGGTGCCCGGACTTCCATATTCTTCTTCATCTTTGATGAGATGTCAAAGAATAATGTGAAGATAACTCCTGTAATTGGAGATGATCCAGATTTTGTGAACAAGTATTTGGACACACTCAAAATGTTGCGATATTTTAGATGAACGTGCGGTAAAACAATATATGATAGATGTTTGAATGGTAAAATAAAGATAAAAATAAAGATAAAAATAAAGATGCAAGGTTGAGATAAGCATTATAGATAAAATTGAGAAACGTGTTGAGATGATTTGGATATGTGAAACGGATTAATGGAGAAAGAACAGTCATAAAAATTTACGAGGTGAATGTAGTTGAAAATAAGAGTAGAGAAAGGCCGAGTCAGTTTTAGTCAGATTTAAAAGTAGTTAGGTCAGGAGTTGGAATAATCGGTGGGTACGTGACGTGCATGAATGTGGAAGAGGCCGAAAGGCGCTTTGAAGTATTTAAAAAACCTGATCATGTCAAGTTTTCCTCGGTAATAATTTTCCTTTTATAAATTAAAAATTTCGTCCATGTTTATTTGAATATAAACTCTGCTTATATCTGAAAAGATTAAATTGTATAAAACATTGCAATATTTTTTACGAAAAAGATTTAAAATTTAAATTGCCTATTTTGAGATAGGAATAAATGTGGCCAGTCGCGAAAATCTGAATAATGCCAACATTAAAACACGTGGGTCATCTACACACGAATGTATTCATTTATAAATTCACCAAATTGTAAAGTGTACTCGCCATTCCACAATATACGTAATGTGTATACAACATTTTGAGTGTGTCCAAATACTTGTTCACAAAATCTGGATTATCTCCAATTAAAGGAGTTATTTTCATTTTATTTTTTGATATCTCATCAAAGATGAAGAAGAATATGAACAAGTATTTGGACACACTCAAAATGTTGTAAATAAATTATCTGGTCAAATTATAAGCTTAATAATAAAAATCTTGTTCGCCTCCGTAGTGTTATGGTCAGCACGCTCGGCTACCGTTCTGGAGGTCCCGGGTTCGATTCCCAGGGGGGGTAAAATAAATATAAGTGATTTTTTTCACTGTACTATTTATTCGATATTACCCTGGACTGGTACCTGAAGCGGAGGGCTGATCACCTTTCCTTCATGGTTAACGATCAAGATAACACTGCGTTTGTATTACGCAGTGCCCTATGCACCATTGGGGTGCGGATAAGGGTTTTAAAAAAAAATAAAAATGAAAATGGTATTTTCTGGCGTTTCTCATGTGTGTGATTATAATCCGGGATTCGAATCTCACATACTAATATAAGAGTTTCTGCTTAGTAAAAAGCTTCTTTACATCTCACCAATAGATGTCTCTAGTGAAGTTCTAGTGATTCATGAACAAGGTTTCTAAATTGGTTCATATATATATAGAACTTCCAAGAATTTGAGTAGTGTGGTTGTCCATAATGGGTAGAATTGGTGAATGTTACACGTGTGTAAAGTGATCACTCAAACCAGCCTATGACGGTCGTAAGCCCCGTAAATGCCCAGACTTCCATATTCTTCTTCATCTTTGATGAGATATCAAAAAATAATACGAAATGTGTAGTTACACTTTCGCGATATTCATTATTGTAATGTGCTTAAATGGCCAAGCACCAGTTCTCGACGAACCCCAATTAAATTTATTTCAATGAGCACCATTAGAAGCGTTTATTTAAACTTTATAATGACTGTTTTCGTTTTAATTGTCTTTGTTTTGCTCCCATTTATGTGTTAACACGTGAATTACTTATGCGGACAAATGTGACAAGGATTAACTTTGTTTTGGCCGAAAGGCTGGTGAAAGTACACCGATATGTTACTTAGTAATAATTAGAAATTTCCCCAGGGATTTAGAGTTACGTAATCGTGAACTGTTTATTCAGACAGCAGATATTTCTACTTTTTTGTAACGCCTTTTTTAATCAGTATATCATTCAACACGGTCCATAAAAAATATTCCTACTAAAATTTTATAAAACCCTTATCCGCACCCCAGTGGTGCATAGGGCACTGTGCTATATAAACGCAGTGTTATCTTGATCGTTTACACATGAAGGAAAGGTGCCCTCCGCTTCAGGTACCAGTCCATGATAATATTGAATAAATATTACAGTGAAAAAATCACTTATATTTATTTTACCCCCCTTGAGAATCGAACCCGGGACCTCCAGAACGGTAGTTGAGCGTGCTGACCATTACACTACGGAGGCGGACAAAATTAAAGCCTTTTTACATTTTTGAGGGTTCACCTTGTAGTATTATCTCTTACTGATATTTCACTCACCAAGACCTCTTCTTTTCACTCACTAAGACCTTTTTCAGTATCAGAGACTGAAGACGTAAATTCATATGAGATATAATCAGAATTTTTGTATCTGGTTACTTATATTTTTTATCTTAGCAAAAATTGCAACGACAAAAGTAAAATGTCGTTATATTTATTTCCGATGTTTGCTTTAAATGTTACATATTTTATCTTACACACATTCGTATACTTCTCAGTATATTAAATGCATAAGTAAGGATGGTTTTAGCACACAGTTGTTTGACTCAAAAGTTGTAATTTGTTGAATATTTAATCTGTGGAGTCCGTCTCGGAAAATTAAAAACATATAAAAATATTAACAAAATTACGATCAGTAGCTTTAGATTGGTACAACTCTTTTTTTTTGCGGGAACATATTACAATTTAAAATCTTTATTTTAGAAATGTATCTCATTGCGTTAAAAATTGAATGTAACCCTTAGTGCCTATTAAATAAAAAACTACTTAAATATCTGACATCTAATGTACAATGTAGATACATAATCTTGTACTCAAACAATAAAAACTGAGGCCAGAAACGTGTCGTAATATACACACGAATGTATTCATTTATAAATTCACCAAATTGTTAAGTGTACTCGCCATTCCACAATATTCGTAATGTGTAGTTACACTTTCACGATATTCATTATTGTAATGTGCTTTAATGGCCAAGCACCAGTTCTCGACGAACCCCAATTAAATTTATTTCAATGAGCACCATTAGAAGCGTTTATTTAAACTTTATAATGACTGTTTTCGTTTTAATTGTCTTTGTTTTGCTCCCATTTATGTGTTAACACGTGAATTACTTATGCGGACAAATGTGACAAGGATTAACTTTGTTTTGGCCGAAAGGCTGTTGAAAGTACACCGATATGTTACTTAGTAATAATTAGAAATTTCCCCAGGGATTTAGAGTTACGTAATCGTGAACTGTTTATTCGCAGAGCAGATATTTCTACTTTTTTGTAACGCCTTTTTTAATCATTATATCATATAACATGGTCCTTAAAAAATGTTCCTACTAAAATTTTATAAAACCCTTATCCGCACCCCAGTGGTGCATAGGGCACTGTGTTATATAAACGCAGTGTTATATTGATCGTTTACACATGAAGGAAAGGTGCCCTCCGCTTCAGGTACCAGTCCATGGTAATATTGAATAAATATCATAGTGAAAAAATCACTTATATTTATTTTACCCCCCTTGAGAATCGAACCCGGGACCTCCAGAACGGTAGTTGAGCGTGCTGACCATTACACTACGGAGGCGGACAAAATTAAAGCCTTTTTACATTTTTGAGGGTTCACCTTGTAGTATTATCTCTTACTGATATTTCACTCACCAAGACCTCTTCTTTTCACTCACTAAGACCTTTTTCAGTATCAGAGACTTAAGACGTAAATTCTTATGAGATATAATCAGAATTTTTGTATCTGGTTACTCATGTTTTTTATCTTAGCAAAAATTGCAACGACAAAAGTAAAATGTCGTTACATTTTTTTCCGATGTTTGCTTTTCAAACGTATAAAATGTTACATATTTTATCTTACACACATTCGTATACTTCTCAGTATTTTAAAATAACATGTTTTTACTCTCATAGAGCGCACTGCTCGTGTTTGGGGATGAAGATCATTTTACAAACTTTATTTTACTGAAATTGTGTATATGATTTATTGGGTAGAGTTATTAGTGGACTCAAAATCAATCCCATGGTTTACTTAAGTAATATTAAAAGTTTAGGTCTATGATGAATAAAAAAATGTATATACAAACATATATACTCGTACATGTATATGGTATGTGTAGGAACAAGTCTACATAGTTCTAAAAAAACAATAGGAAATATAATAATTTAAAAATAATAAAGGATATATCCTCCTTAGAGAAAATAACGTTAAATTATTGAAACATACGGAATATGATTAAGAATGTATGAAATTGGATATATTTATCACGTTTGTATTAATAAAACGTATTTTTTAATTCGCAGACTAATCTAAATCAAATATAAACACGAATGCTTAGTAGGTTTTTTCTCTCTCATATTGTCAGCATATTCGAGCGCTTAGTCATTCCTTATTTTTTTCCATTTCTATTAGCAGGTATCCTTTTTTGTAAACTACCTGCCCTACCGGTCATATATTTCAACAGCCAACTGACAATTGATTTTTATTGTTTTCAAATGGGTCTCTTCGCATTTTTAACGTGTATTGGCTCTGGAAAGTGATTGATTATCAATAAATGCACAATCACCGGCCACCAAACACCAAACATGCATCACTACAAAGGGGGTTGGCGACGGGCGCCATAAACATGTCACTTTGTTTTGTTCATTTTTATTTTTATTTTTACTGTTGGTAATGACTGACGTACGATCACGTGATATGCAAACTGACTAGTAGACTAAATTGCATATTTTATCGTATTCCGTAAAAAGGTGTAATTTCGGAAATGATTAAATTTTATTTAAATATGTCACATAAAAGCCATTTAGGAATAAATCATTCTTATCAACAATATTTTGAATAGGTTTCGTTATATACAGTGCTGGATTATTAATTCGGTGATTAAACTCAGTATTTATGAAAAACCAAAATAACAGTTATAGATTTTAAAAAAATACCCGAAATACTGAAAATCAGTATGAGAAATTTATATTATGATTTTCAAGTGTTTCCTAATAGATGATATAATTTTCATATAATCTCATTCATATAAATAAATATCTTTCCACTATATGCTTCACATATAAGTTTACAGATTGCAGTAGAAAACTTACATTCGAAACTATCCCGTGAAACTATATTCAATAAATATCAAACTATTTTAAGTTGACTGAAATGTAGACTTGAGTCTGATTGCTGCATCTTTGTGATTTAAGACCAAGATAATGCTTCACCAATACAATTTAGAATAACTTGCTATGCAGCAATTAAGCTGTACTTTATTTTAACTCTATTGTTAAACCCGTTAGCTTATTTTTTACCGTATTTAATTAAAGTTTTACTTAGTAAATACCACTATTTCTTAAAATCTATTGTCCTAGCCCCCTCTTTATCCTCCAACGTCCAGAGGACACAACTCTGAAATTTCGACTTAGCTTAACATATGGTGTTCGAAACACGTGTTACAATAAATTTTAATAAATAGTGGTATTAACCAAGTAAAACATAAATTAAAAACGGATAGATATTACCACAAAATGACTTCTGAATCATGAAATAAAATTGGTTTTTACTCATTGCTTTGGGTTGCATATAAATTATTATTTTCATTTTTGTAATGTCATACAATTACTAATACTCATAAAAAAATCCCGAATGAAAATTAAAGTTAACAACATTCAGGAAATTGTGCATTTGCACTAAAATTTATCAACCCTATTCGCGTGCTATCGCCACAAAATACCCCCTAAGCATTATTATTGTTCCATTAAACAGAACTGTTCCCGCCGAAGCTCTAATAAATATTCATAGATTTCCCTTTGCAGGGAAATTCACCCTTCTAAACAGTTTTTTCTGCTGCGGCGGCCGCACGGGGCTCTACGAATGCAGATAAGTTAGTGACATGTTACAAACGTGATTTATTCGCACTGCAGCAGGTGCAGACTAAGCGAAACTCCGAGATCCGATAAAAAAAACTAACTCCATAAAGATAGAGATTTCGACATTAAGTGTACTTTTTTTCAATAATATTTCAAGCACCCCGTGTATATTATATGTACAAAAACCAGCTTATTTTAAATTACTCTTGTTTATTTCATCAGTCTTTTTTTTCCTTTGACGAACTTGGAAACAAGCATCTTCAATGTTTTATAGCATTAATTTTCATTTTGAACATTTATTTTTACTCTACAAAAAGTATAATTAATTTTAATTAAAAGCAAAAAGAACTTCAAATTATTTTTTTTTTAATCAGAATGTGTCTCAACTTGATATGAAACATGTAAAGTTCTTCCCTTTTTAATTGATTGATATCTCATCCGTTGGATGAATGGTGTCATATTATAAATATAATATAAATAAACATACTTTTATTATAATATTGTTAATTTCAAAAAGTTTAATGATTTTTTTCCAACCTACAATAAAAATGCTAAGCGACAATGTTTTGTTTTTATCTCTTTAGATTTAGAAATGGGACCGGGTAGTGCTTGACAATTCTAACTATTGAAAAATATATAAAATATTGTCATTTGAACATATCAGAATGACAAGGGACGGATGTTTGAATCATTGTTATTAAGAAAGAAGTCCTAAGAAGGCAACTTAGAACAAAGAATTCAGATATTTTTTACTCGTTTTGTTTACAAAAAAGGATACAAAAATCAATCATGTTTAACTTGCGCATTTAATTAACAAAGGGATTTAAAATTTTTTATCGCAATTGATTTCTGTAAATCAAATTAAATGTTTTTATCATTACTTATGTGTATTTTAGTTTAATATACTTGTAGATAAAAACAATAAAAAAAACCTATGAAAAAAGAACTCCACCGACAAGACACATAAAGTTTGGTGGGTGTCTGCAAAAAAAAAGTTAAATAAGTTTATGAATTTTTAAATAAATGTATTTAATATATGTATTTACATGTCTACACAAAGTTAACGAATAAATGTATACAAATTTAAAGTTGCTCCTTTTTAGACAAAGTTAATTTTCAAATAATAAAAAATTTGTGTTACGAATAAATAATTTCGTGGGAGGTATGTGTGTACAAAACGATACAAATCTGAACAAATTTGTCATTGACTTAAGGGTGTGACATGGGTTTCAAGCAGATACCTAATCCTGATATAAATCATTTCGTTGAATACTGATTTATTTACAGATTTATATGGGAGGTGTTTTGAAAAGGAACAAAATGCACCCGTATCAAATGATAATATTTTTCACCTACCGCGAAGATACTACATCCTTTAAAAGGTATTATTTAGTTTGATTTTTTTTTCAAAAATGTATGTCCTGTAGTTACTTAAGGTTATACTATTTAAAAAACATCCTAGCATCAAATTATTACTGCCTTATTAAACCTCTTGTGGTACTATATAACATTCACAGGTTTATACTGTAATACGTGGTACGTCCCATAATAAGCATACATAGTTGCATATACATTGATTAATCCGTAACTTAGTACCCAATCCTTCAGATATCTCGAAAGCTATCATAAATTAACTCCACTAACAATAATATCTTAATTGTTATATGCTACAGGGTTTCTCCTGATGCTATGTACGATGTAAAAGCGTAATACAACTTATATTGATTTAGGATGCAAAGTATAAAATAAGAACATAATCAAGTAGTTGAAATTACTTGCGTAATTGCTTACTTATACGAAACATTTATAGCTAATAAAATAACTAACTATACGTCATTTCCTTCTTAGCGAACCTTCTTTTATACTATAATATAATGTGAATAACGTTGTAGCAACCTACGTTTATTTATTACAAGTAATTTGTCCGTAAGTGGAGTCTTAGAATTTTATATCATCGACATAATTGGTTAGGTGCCTTGTATAAATGACCATGGTTGGAAATATATAGTAACTATTCTAATCAAGGCTTCTTGATTCGTTTTTCTTGATGATTAAAATTACTCAATATTCATCTTCTACTTCTTCTTGATGTAGGCCTTGTGGCCTATTTTCAAGAGGAATTAACCTCCTGTGATGTCGATTCCCAGCTGTCAACCCATCTCTTTGGTGGTCTGCCCGGAAGTCTTCTACCTTGGAGTTTGCTGTGCAGTGCGATGTAGGGGAGTCTGGATGGTTCCATACTCCTCACATGCGCATACCATTGTCTTCTTTATTGTCTTTCCTACCCAACGACGTCTCGGATCTCGAATATTTCTCTTATCCTGGTGTTCCTTATTCTATCTCGTAGACTGTTGCCAGATATGTTCCTTAGAGTCTTCATTTCTGACACTCTTAGCGCGTTTTTTGTTACTTAATATTGCATTTTGCAATTGTGAATTAAGAAGCATTTTGAAATTCTCAGAAAATAATATTTTTTTATAACTAAATAATTTGTTTTTTTTTTTATTTATACATCCATTTAAATTACCATCCATAATCCTGACGTAATATCGTTATAGGCAGTGTAATATAATTTATGGTAATGCGCGTTGCAGTTCACATTATGACACGTGTAATAATCAGGGTAGTGTGATCATATAATTGACAAGAAAAGTGCATTAGCCAGAGTGTGTTTGACCTCATCAATTCCTAAATTATGACAACTTTTAGAGCTTAACAGGGGTAATATAAATTATAAATTGACATATGACCAAGCGTATTTTACTGTTTGATTCAGTATGGCGGCCTCTGTAATTTAATATTGGTACTTAACCAAGGGTGAACTGTCACGTTCAGTAATAATTTGAAATCCAGCTCGATTATTAGGTGAAATAATATAAATAAAGATTTTATTTATTCACGAACTATTTCATCAGTTAAAAATTATGCTTGTCAAAAATTATGTGATATTAAATCTTACAAACTTCTCTTCAAATTTTTCGTTGTCAAATTAAAATAATCTTTATACTCAAAAACATTCGCATGGATAGTTTAAATTCATTTAAATAATCTTCAAACTTTGACACCTTCGTATTTATAGTGTAAATTCATTTCAATAATCTTTAAACCTTGATACTTTCTTATTGATAGTTTGAATTCACTTAAATAACATTTCTTTAAACATTGATTGATACCTTCGAATTTATAGGTAAATTAATTTTAATAATCTTTAAGCTTTGACATCTTCGTATTGACAGTTTAAAGTCATTTTAATAATCTCCAAACTTTGACATCTTCGTATTAATAGTTTAAATTCATTTTAATAATCTTTCAATTTTGACATCTTCGTATTAATAGTTTAAATTAATTTTAATAATCTTTAAGCTTTCACATATTCGTATTAATAGTTTAAATTCATTCTAATAATCTTTTAACTTTGACACCTTCGTATTGGTCATTTATATTCAGCTTATATATTTTCAATAAGTACATTTATTACATTTAAAAGTACGTCTAGCTATATGGCTGTTCGTGTGAGTCTGGTCTTTATTTGGGGTAGGTATATCCTTATTATTTACTGAATGGTACCACTGTGTAATTGAACAATGTGAACGAGTGAGACAAAATGCCCCGAGAGCCAATTCTAACAATTCTAACACAGCATGTGTCCATTAGCTGATTATTCCTGCGACCCCTTTTGTCATTAATAATTTATGCGCATTATTGTACGGTGCGTAATGTTCGCGAACCAAACATTCATTGGATCTGGATGACGAATCTCGTTCTGCAATTCGTCATTGTTTACGTAAACAATTTCAAAATTTGCATGTTATATGGCGAGATTAACTGTGTCGCCTACTTTCAAAATCCGCCAGATACAATTTTATACATTTTAAAATAAATACTCTATCGGAATGCCAATTGTGGGTTTTATCGTTTGAAATATGTATATACTTGAAAACCCTGCTAAAAATACTTAAAATCAGCGTTGTATTTCAAATTCCACCATATTCATGAAACTTGCCTTCTGACCCATACCGGCCAATCAGAGAGCGGGGATGAGTCAAAAATTAAGATGACGTCACTATCGGTTTGTGTCTCGTGTTTTTTTTAATACTGATTTTTTTAAATGGGAAAATTCTCTATTTCATAATATTTCATATAAAGATAGACAAATCTTTAAAGCATAAATGTTACCCGGAGAATTTAGCATTTTTTGTAAAATCGACTTACAAGGATCTGGCGGATTTTGAAAGTAGGCGACACAACTAATCTCTCAATAAACCTAAACATGTTGATTCAAATACCATTTGATATTGAAATATTGATAAATTAATCATAAAATGAACCACCGAGAAAATGTTTCATAGAATTTCAAATACCTGTATATCTGGATTAGATGAAATCTTAGATTAAATATGAGAAAAAACTTAATTCACGTGCATACAAATTATATATTTATTTATCTTTATTCCAAGACTATGCAAACCTCTATGGTTCATACGGCATATCCATTATATAAACACAGTATAAAATGACAATAAGAACGAAATATGTAGGTACACACATAGATAAACACATATACAAAAATAAACATAATTAAAATTAAACTAAAACGGTAGAAGGCAGCAAGTGAAAGAGGTTTTAATGGTATCATCCCCTGTCTGTACACCATGGACTGTATCCATGCTGCTGTGGTTCTAATGGTCTCGTTTTTTTTAGTTACAGTGTCAATAGAAGAAGAGATAGATTCATTTGTACTGAGAAATGTTTATTTTACATTTGATTTCAATTTCAGTGTCTGAATAACTTTATGAAAAGGTACCAAACGAAAAGTTGTGACATTTTAAATTTGAAATACTTAATATCTGAATAAAGCTGCTCACAATTGCTAACAGGCAAACATAAAAGCGTCGTCGGTTCGCGCTATTGGCTCTGCGTATTGACATCTGTTTATGCAAAATCGTAATGAGAATCATTCCGATGTGAATTATATTAACAACACCGCCGTTTCGCGTGAGTGGAGTCAAAAATCAGATCGCATATTCT
The DNA here is from genome assembly GCF_059751285.1 of Brachycentrus maculatus. NCBI lineage: Eukaryota > Metazoa > Arthropoda > Insecta > Trichoptera > Brachycentridae > Brachycentrus > Brachycentrus maculatus. The sequence continues at coordinate 701,026 of NW_028280878.1, read as the reverse complement.
GAACAGTTGTATGTAGTTTTAATAGTAAATTTCCATTGTTTTTCGGATTTAACACCTCTGATTTACCCGTACAAAAATGCTAGTACAATATAGCGCACTGCTTGCTGGGGTTTATTGTTCAACAATGAAAAGTAATATGTTCAGGTTTTTCACTTCAAATTGGACGTTTAAAAAAAACAGTTTGGACTACCTTACAAATCAAATAGGACGGTATAAATCAAATTAAACGTTTTATTGTATTTTATTAGGAAGTTTAAAAATATATATATATTAATTTTAACACCCTCCTTTTCATTCATCGTTCACTTTGTGTATTACCATGATAAGGAGAGTGTAATATTACTATACCACAAAGTTAACAATGCTTTTACTAACAAAATAAATTCATATTACTACTACATATACCGTCATGACGCGTCAGTGTGAATATCTACCCAGATCTTTTATTCTTAAAAGTAGCAAGTGCGTTAATCGTCAAGTTGGCAAACCTGCGCGGCGCGCTGTCAAAGTCTGCGCGTGCGATGTGTTCTGAAGTTTACAGAAAGATTTTCCATACAATTTTGTTTTTTTTTTTAAAGGAATAACCCACAAAGCCTCTACTTTTAGAAGTTTGTCTGAGGATGGGAAGGTAGATGTGAAAAATACATCACATACACCTAGACCAATTGAAAATAAATTTACTGGAATTTACATTGCTAATAGTGGGAATCGAACCCGCGACGCCAGTTTCGCAGTCGAGCGTTTACCCATGGCGCCTGTCTGAGTACTACTTTCGTATGTTAAACGTCCAATTTGATTTATAAAACGTCCAATATTGTTTGTAAAACCTCCAATTTGAAGAGAAAAACCTGTATAAAAGGGTTCTTTTCGATGGCTCAGTGTTACGATGTTCCAGTAACGCTACGTTTTTTTAATTCTGACAAATTATCATTACCCGAGCATGTTTAAAGGTCGCGAAGACAATATTTTGAAAGCCTGTGTGCTTACCCTTTCGGAGACAAATTGCAACATAGGATTCATTATCAATCTTGATTTAACAGGATCAAAAACTGCCACCCACTGAAAGTGACAAAGGATTCTTCTTAACTCTCCTTTCAAAGTCGGAGTTTTCTTTAAAAAGTGAATTAATCACCCGAGAAATGACAGATCGCCCCCTCGGCTCCCCGTTCGAGATAATCTGCGGGACAAACAGTTAAGTAAAATTAATTTCCACTTCCTTGAACTGTCATGGTAATTCCTAGCTGTCAAGGAGTTTAGGCGCGCGAAGCGATCCCAAATGATAGCATTTTTTCGTGACGATCATCACAATTTCGCTGAGTTCCGAAATCAAAAGTTGGGCTTTTAAAACTTTCGAAACCTTTCCGCGAGCTTTGTATAAAAAACGTTCATTGAATTGGAATGTCAGTACGTATTTTATTAAACTAACTAACTAACCATCACGCCGCTTCCCCGCAGGGGTAGGCAGAGAGAATAGAACGCCACACCACTCTGTCTTTGCAAACATTCTTCGCCTCTTCTACGTTCATGCATCTCCTCATACATACCCTCCAATTGTTACGACTCTTAACCTGACCACTTTCAAGTATTTGGCATACCTGATCGTATTTTATTATCATAGCCAAAATGCGACAAATTGACGCAAAACGTATCAATCCATGTATTTTAAAAAGGTAAGTATTTTCAGTATTGTGCATGTAGGTTTGTATGTATAATAATGACCTAATAGAAAATATTGTTTGTATTTTTATTTTACTTTTTCTTAAAATCTAACGTGTGACGTGTTTCGACGCATTCTGCATCATTTTCAAACACCGTATGAATTTACCGATATCACAATAGATTTGAATAAATAGTGGTACGTTTATTTATCAACTAAAACTTGGTTAAAAAATAGATAGATAATACCACACAGTGGCGAATCCATTAATCAAACAAAGTTTATTATTAGTTGTAGAGTCTGCCTTCTTCAGTTTAGTAGTCAGTGTGTTTGACTACCGTGCTGGAGGTCCCGGTTTCGATACCCAGGAGGTCAAAATAAATATAAATGATTCATCACTCTAATTATTATTTGATGTTTCCCTGGACTGGTAACTTTAATCCGTATATTTAACGATCAAGATAACACTGCTAATATACAATGCACTGCCTCATGCACCATTAAGTGCTAAGGTGATAAGGGTAAGGAAAATATTGAAAATATTACAAAGTTTAACGGAAAGCATATACTCCATTTTGCCCTACTTTTGACATCTTCAGTATTTCAAGTTTGGCACGACTCTCTTAAGGCACGTGAGGGTTGGCTTCAAGAATTATGATATTTTTTACGCTTTTTTTTACTCCCCGAACAAACATAACTTCTTGTTAACATTTCTCCACAAAACTGACGCAAAGTTTTAATCGCCGTGAAACTTTTAAGCACTGATTAAATTTATATCTCCCAGCGAGATGAGACATTTCGTTTTCTTTTAGACTTAGTCCTTTTCCAGCGAAATTTCTGGAGAACGACTTTGCCCTTATGAAATTGGATTTTCTATTTTCTGTAAAATATTTCATAGATGCTCCCTGAATTTTCTGTCATGTATGTATGTTATTACTTTGTACTTAATATATACAGTGACGAAAGAGTTTTACTAATATTTTTAACTATTTCGAAAACACATCATAGTAGCTTAAGTATCAATATTTATTTCGTCTACAATGCCTGAAGCATATTTGCAGAATGTCAATAAATAAAAATGCAAACTTCTAAACGAAACTGAAATCTTTAGTTTAAAAAAAATGGCTGTCACAAACATAAAAAATGTTATGATTTAGAATTCCTATTTGTTATTTTATTCATCGATCGAATGTATTACGAGTATATTAAGCTTATCTTCGTGAATAGAGATATTAATGATACTATTAATAAACACCTTTGAGTACCTATCAAATTTAAAAGCAAATTTTATTTGAAATCCAATGCTTTGTATTTAGCTCAATTCTTTTACAATTTATTTTTTTTATCTCTTGTTATTATTTGGGTGATGCGAGGACATGTTATTTTATAATTTACGATTAAATGACTCCAGAGAGACATTTATCAAGACTTGACACATATACTGAACACATGTTGAATTTAGTCGCATTCTCTCTCCAGTGTATGAAGTGCACATGGCTTATTGTCCAATTAAATATTTAAATGATTTTTCATCTCCGAATTGCTCCCCCTGCTAGCTGTTAAGTCTCTGTTGAAATATGAATAAGCTTTTTTTTCTCTACATCCATAAATAATTTTTTTCTTGTACAAACTTGCGCTTATTAATTAAAATTCCTCCAACAAATGTTAATTATTTTATGACATAATATTTTCATCTTTAATTTTTTTTTCTCAGCATTTGATATTAAAAACCGTGTCTCGAATTCGATCCCCTCCCATGTCCTTATTTGACCTTATTACATTAATATGATAGAAGTGTCAATTTTGTAATTACCACGAAGACAACGCGTTATAAATTCAGCACAGTATCCTAAGCAATATAAGTGACTTATATCAAAGATTTTTAGGAAGAAATTTCCGGTTATTCCTTAAGTGTGAAAAAAAAAATGTTTTATATCATAAAAAAAAAAATTAAATAGTTTTTCTAGTAGACTGAAAGTGTTAGATTGAAATATGTTCCCCTGATAATTAATTAAACGAGTTTTTTTTATGAATGCTCAGTCAATTAATCAACTAATATTTCTTTATTCATTACTTTTAAAATAACTACTTAGTAATTTTAACTGTATTAGGCACTCAATCATTCCGCGCAGCTGTACCAGGAAAGTAGAAGCGACAATTTATTACCATCGTAGGAGAAGATTCTTTTCTCCTTAGTCAGCTCCTACAAATCTGGGCTAAGCCCCCTAACACGAGGGATCATTGCTCCTAATAAACATTTTTAACTGCATTGCGAACGCGGCATTTGTCTCTCGGTGATTGGCCATTATATTATTCACAGCAATTTGTCTCGACATCGTGATTCCCGCCCAAACTGTGCTGCTCTTTCGAAAATAAATTAACACCAGTCACAGAATCCCAAGCACTCGAAGATTCTTTGAGCGTCAAGACGTTTTCCTCTGTCTCTTCGCCGACCGACAGAAAGCATTAGGGAAAAGGTGACAGCATTACTTTTAAAGCCTATAAAGCTCGCGTTTATGTTAGTTTAACGCTACATCGATGCGTTTGAAACGAGACTTTCAAAAATTGTATCATTTGTCAATTGTCTCGTTTTGTCTTGTTTCCGAACGTGCCCGCAGAGTGAAAAATCGAAATTTCTAAATAGAACGAGGATAAATTGAATCCGACAATGATGCATAGTAACTAATACCCGAGCTTTGAGACACCCTAAATTAGTCATGAGTACAAGACACGATAAACAATATTACTCTTTTCAATGCCACCTCAAGGAACTAACCTACAGATTCCTTCGACGCAAGATTAATTATTCCTCGAACTAAAGCCGTTTCGTGACCACAATTTCCAACAAATCGGTCTCTTTTTGAGTCACAAAATTGTTGTGGTTTTTAAACAATATCGTTAAAAATACTGCATACCTATGATGTTTTACTAGACACACATTTTTCATTTAATGTTTCCACTTAAGGTAGGTCTTAAGGTGGTTATGCTACAATATATTGCGGAAAGGGAAAAATTTTATGTCTTCGTATTCTCAATTAATCAACGCGGTACCATAATTCTTTGTAGTGTCGAGACACTATACCGGAGGGACAATATTCCCTTCGCACAATACCACAAACCACACCAGGGAGCCATAAAAATACCTTCGCCCAAGGAATCTCCAAATATAACACATTCAATGTTTTATGCTTGTAGTTCAAAAATAGTTTTGTCTCCGTTTAAAGAGGTTGCATATTTGTTAAAAAAAATTAAGGTTTTATGTACACTGTAATTGTCTACAGTTATAATGTGCATTGACAATAAAAATTTATAGAGTTAAGGATTAGTTTGCTTTATTGTGTTAATGTTTCGGAACGTTATGAATCCTAACGCGCATAAATCCAAATATGGCTATCTCTTCGCTCGATCTGCACTCCTGAAATCTATGGTCACCTGAGTAAATAAAACCGCGCAGATATAATGGAATTTATAGGCAATACGTCGCCATTTTAATGCTATGAAACTTCGAGAGCGCGGTTGTGCGCTCACTGAGTAACATTTTATTCCATACGAACTTCATTGTAGCGCACATAACTTGTGTAACAGTTCAACATGTGAATTGAATTAATTTCAAGAGTTGCTATTTACGTCATCGACGCACTATAAAACTCAGAATATCTGATAAGCCGTTGAAGAGTAGGTAACTTAATACTGTTTTTGACATCTCAACACATATTAAGAAAAGTCTGGGTATTTACGGGGCTTACGACCGACATAGGGTGGTTTATATGTTCTCTTTACACACGTGTAACATTCACCAAATCTACCCATGATTGACAACCACACTGCTCCAATTCTTGGAACTTCTATATACGTATATGGTTCAATTTTGAAACATAGTGCTTGAATCACTAGAATTTAACTAGAGACATCTATTGGTGAGATGAAATAAATCATGTGAAAAAGAACTCCTATAGATTGAGATAATCCAGATTTGTGAACAATTTTTCAGTCCCACTCAAAATGTTGTAACTGTAATACATTACTATAACTATTTTTAATTTATGTTTCACATAGTAAATCCATTATTTCTCAAAATATATTTCGCATCATTTTTAAACACCATATGCCAAACCAGAAAATGATGCAAAATTAATCGAAACACGTGTAATAATAGATTTTCATAAATGCTGGTATTTACTAAGTAAAATTTGAATTAAAAATAGAAGACTGAAAGTAATACATTTCAACAAAAATATTTCACCGTCAAAATATTATTTTGTACACAGGCCTTAAATTATGCAGTGCCTTTTTTGATGAACAAAAATCCGTATTATATTAAGTGTGACGAATGGCCGATAATTCGTCAAGGGTTTAAGTTCTAACGTCACTAAGTTGGGACGACTTTTTAAGGGGAACATTTTAATCACCTTGAATCTGGTCTCAATGGTCCCAAATGGCCTCCCAAACCAAAAAGGGCATTTCACGGTCACAAAACAGTTAATGTTTCATGGTTCGGTGATGTGTCGACGTTAATGGCGTCGTATTTATCAAATTTTGCATCGTAAAAACTTTATTTCTACCTTTAATTTAAAAGAGTATTTCGTAATAATGAGCCTTCTTGGTAATAATTCATCTAGACATTTTTAATTTAATTTTTTAGTAAGTTAAATACCACTTTTTGTGAAAACCTATTGTGACATGTGTTTCGATGCATTTCGCATCATTATCAAACACCGTTTGTGAGCTAACTCTTTAAGAGTTGTGTCCTTAGGACGTTTAAGGATGTGGAGTGGGTTGAAGCTTTATCTTTTTTTTCTTTCTATGGGAACATTGATAATAGGGGGAGACCTTATCCATTGTTATTGTTAATTTTGGGTTTATTAATATTTATATTCTTAAGAATTTTTCATTGTTTCAAAATTATGAGATTTATGACTTTTCGTAAAAATAATTTTTAGGATTTTGACGTTTCTGTTTTTATATGTAATATCATATAAAAGTCAATACTTTTGTAATTTATAGTGTTATTATATTTACTCACAAATAATAACAATATAATATTTTATAATTTATGACTGACAATGAAGATATGTTTTTTTTTTTAACAGACTGAAGGACTCATAATATCACGGTTGATCCTTTACCGAAAGAATAATAATAATCATAAACGATTTCTCAAAAACGTTCAAGATTCTTGATAATCTTCAAGTTTCTTAGGTCATGCAAATAAATCAAAGATTACGGAAATGCCTCATTTTAAAAGCATTGTATTTGGTTAAAAAAAAACCTAATTTTAATTGACACGACCACTATTTTTCCACTAAATGTTCTCCGAAAAAGGCGCGTGATTCACGAAATCCTTCCCGGTAATACCGTAAATTAGCTGCAAAATGGCCGAATCGCAATATCCACTTCTTTTCACCTCTGACAGATATTAAGTCGTTAATAAGTGATTGATTTAGAGTGATACGTCAAAGTTTATTAGTTCTCCAAGTATTACTAGGCATTATTTTTTAATAGCCCTGAATTAATCACCTTGTTTCTTCGAAATTACATCCGAGAAAAAACTATTATGCATGTTTTATTCAACCATAAACACATGTAATTCTTACATTTTGAATAATATTAAATACTTCAGTGCGGACGGATTTTTTGACAGGATATAAAAATGTACGGTTATTAATACGGTTATAAAATTGTTCATCTTTGTAAAAAATAAATGGAATAACTTTACTTGCTTACTTAAATAATACTTTCATACATTTTGTATATTATTTAACTTTCCTTTTTAGTTGTATTCATTTTAAGTTTCAAACACCACTATCCATTTTTCACTTTATAATAAATACACTTTTCTACTTCATGCATACTTTCGTATATTATTTTCTTTAACAAAACAAGTTGTTGGCACGACAGAATCTTTTTAAACCCTAGATTAAGATGAGGTCATGTAAAATGCAGTGGCGTGCATCTCATAAAGGCACATAAGCAGAGTTACCCTGGTTAAATAAAAAAAAAATACCGAAACCGTAATAATGAACAACAAAGGCGTATAATATTTTTTTTTATTATCACTAAGCATTACTTTTTAAAGCATCTTGAAAATCGCCTTTTGATAAGAGGACATCAGTTGTTTTTGATGTTTTTTTCATAATTTTGATAATGGAATGCATAATATTTTGACGCACTACATATGTTAATAATTAAATTCTTGACAGAAAATGATATATTAAATTTAATCCTAAACATATCTGGGTCGTTTCCCCAAATATATGTTTTTTATCCAGTATTTTCTCGTTCCACTTTTAATACACCGTGTAATGTGTAAAATATGTCTTCCTCGTACATTTTTGCCAGAGTGACTTCACTTACATTTGCATATTACGAAAACAAAAAGAGGAGTTTTTATTTTCGCTCTTAATATTATTCGGGGTGTAAAATGCCCAATGTGTTCCGACTACGGGCTTCGTACACATTCTACGCTTTAACGACGTGACAATCTTCTTTTAACTAGACCGACTCGTGGCGGTTACAAAAAAATACCCCGTTCTAGATTATAACTAGTAAGAGTCACGCCGCACAAAAAAACCCCTATTAAAATTAGCATATTTTACGACACGGCAATTAAATCGTCAAATTCTCTCCAGATCATATTTTCGCTTTTTTTAGATGAGCCAGCAGAAACTTTGTATGAAACTATCTATTTGAATTAAAATCTTAATGTTCGTTTGTTCAAAACCTAAAGTTTCTTTAAGTTCTTCACCAAATGCTTTTAATTTTTTATACAACTATGCATTGACACTCACGCGTGTTTTCTAAATATCTAAATACATTCATTCATTCATACATATGTATGACAGGTATTTTTACCTTAGACAGGAAAAAAAACATGACGTTACTTTTTACTGCAGTGGCAGTGCCATCTGAAAGTTACAGCAAAATATGGAATGCTTAATCTAGCTCGTGGCAGACAGTATGCCTCTTGACAGCTGCTGTCATAAAGAATTTCAATGTTTTTAATTAGATAGATTTTTACTATTAGCATTGCTTCATAAGCAAATTGTGAACATATAAAAAATGTGCACTTTCTATTCTCATTATTTTTCATTTAAATGCACTGAGCCCCAGCAACGCGTGACTCGTTACAGATAATGTGGAAATATTTATATTTGAAAAAAAAATATTATTAAAAAGTTTGTAAATTATATTCGTCTTGTAAACACATATATACTGAGCTAGACTATAATGTGAAGAATAAATCTCGAATTTCGAAATTTCTGCCGGATCTTATATAATAATCTCATAATTTTGTTTTGCTTATCTTCACGCACGGGTTATCTAAAATCCATTTTTTATGAATTTTCCAAACTTTTTCTCTCTATTTGCAATATGTGTGTTCCAGTTAAGTTATTTTAATAGAATTCATGAAATCTTGGGTTCTATTCCCATAATGGTGATAAGAAATATTCGGAAGGATTCTAAAACAAAAAAAACATAAAAGCATTAAATTCGATAATTTTAAAACAAAAAATTATTTGCGTATGTGAATACCTATATATTGCTTTGCAAATATACATTGAAAATAATTGGTCCCAAGATGTGTTCTTTGCTTCAATAGCTGGTTACAAATATTATCTCCCAGATTACTGATCTCTTAAGGTATATTGCATACAATGTTGTTGCTCAAAATGCATTTAGTATTGGTTTAACGATGCAATTTCGAGCGATAAAAATTTATACCGAGTAGCAGGAGAAGAAAAACAATAATGGCAAAATAAGTACCGCTAATCGTAATGCATCTATACCGATTCGTAAGTGCATTAAAAATAAACCTTCCAACCAAAAGAAAAATTCACGGACTACAAAGTCATTTGAAATTTACAAAATAAATGTGGAACTCGGAAATTCGAACTAATTGGGGCTGTGGCTTGTTTGCATATAGAAAAGTTCGGATTAGCCGAGAAATTACTATAATCAATACTATAATTAAATTAATTAAAATACAGTAAATGCATAGTACGTGTTCTTCAGTCTTTACGTGTTTTTTTTTCTACAAAAGAAGTGTAATTTGGTTATAAAATCGATTTATATCTCAGCATAACTTAATTATAACGTCGACCGGTTTCAAAGCAAGCAGCTTCTTCTTCAAGACTAATTAATATAAGTTATAAAATGAAAAATACTTTAATAGAGGGTAGTGGTCCAAATATTAATTAATTAATTCTACTCATTTTATAATGTATCTTAATCTAAGATTTTCATAACGGTTTCTCTTGAACTTTTTCTTTTCTATATCAATGAAATGTTATTAGGACAAAGAGCCCTTTTGGAAATATTTTTAAAAGTTTAATGTATCTTTCAGTTAATCTTGAGGTATCGGTTTCTTGTTTGTACCGTTCGCTCTTGTAACAATGGTCAATTAATTGACTTTTTGGCAAGTATAATAATTATTTAAGGGAGCCTTATCTGAATTGTGCTCTCATAATCCAGCCACGACTTTACGAGTATGGACATAACGTTACAAAAATTCCAACTGTTTTTCAGCAATACTTTGAAATAAATAAAAAAAGTGCCTACAATTTAACGCAGTATTTCCGTTATTTATAAGTTAGAAATTATTGTAGGTATAATATTAGTTTCGTATTATTTTTTTGAAAGCTCAATTTATATAAAGAAAATATGAAAGACTGGGCATTTACAGGGCTTACGACCACATTCTTCTTCATCTATGTTGTGATATAAAAAATAACTCCTAATTGGAGATAATTCAGATTTTTAACTAGTATTTGGATACACTGAACATGTTACTTTTTCATTATATTTTTACCATAAAATGTATGGAATATTTTCTTATTTTTTGTACTCTACTTAACCTGAAAGTATTTAAGAAGTGCTCCGACTGTCGGGTTGTAGTCCCGTGGTTAGTGTCGTAGACTCGAACTCAGAGTTTCTTGGTTCGGGACCACTTACCTACATGCCATACCTACATTCTTAATTTGTATATCGGGACATTTAAAAATTTAGACGAGAATATTGTATGCATATATAAAGGTGTATTGAGATGGTTTTGACATGTAGAACGTAGGAGTTAGGAAAGAACGGTAAAACAGATTTGTGTGGCAAATGTAATCAGGTATGTCAAATACTTGCAAGCGGCCGGGTCAGGTGTTGAAATAATCGGCGGATATGTATGCTGAGATGCATGAATGTAGAAGAGGCGAAGAATGTTTGCGTTTTATTCTCTCTGCCTACCCCTGCGGGGAAGCGACGTGATCGTTGGTTAGTTAGTTTTAATATGTTATTTTAATATTCACCTCGTTTCGTAAGACATTTTATTTGCCGATTACGACAGTGAGTAAATTTTAAATCAATTTCGATTTATGTTTGTTCGTAAAATTTACAAGGTTTTGCATTGAGAACATCGGAATTGGATTTAACAGGTTTTCGTATGATGCAGACTGAACTGTAAAAATCAATATTACCCAAATTATACCTTGCTGTAATTTGCGACGGTTAATGGATTTTATCTGCTGGTTTTATTTAAACAAGCCAGCCCATGATCCCTTGACCTTGCAATTTCATGTGCCATAAAGTACAAGTACCCACCCGTACATTTTTCTTCGGACGCGTTCTCATACCGTACTGTTTCGTTTTAGTGCGTCTCAGCATTTCTTCCACGGTATTAAGTCATAATTGAACGTTATTGAAACTTGATTCTGTATTTACCCGGCAATTTAAAAAAAATTGAATCGCGATGTACGTTTTTAAAAACTCATTTTCGTGAATAAAAGTACCTACAACGATCAGCGCAGACGATGAATAATTGAATATGTATGACAGGTTCTTAAATTAATGTTTAAATTATTTCAGTCGTATACCAGTCCTTATTGCAATGTAAATAAAACAGAAATAGTGAAAACAAGTATAATTTCCACAGCGTCTTTTTCGTATTTATAGATTTAATGTAATAAAAATTTAAATATCTTTGATAAAATATATCTCATTAATTGATTCAGCAGTCACTTTGTGGTGATATCTATCCATTTTTTATTTAAGTTTTACTTGGTAAAAACCAGTATTTCTTCAAATCTATTGTAACACATGTTTCGATACGTTTCGCATCATTTTCAGTACTTTCACACGGTATGTGAAAATGATGTGAAATTCATCGAAACACGTGTCACAATAGATTTTAAGAAAAAGTGGTATTTACCAAACAAAACTTAAATCAAAATATACTTTATGTTAAAACCATTAAAAAGATTGATAAATATTTTTTTACATCCTTATACATTTATACAATTTTATACGTATTAATACGTATTTTTATATTTTTTTATGTACATCTACCTACATACACAATATTAAAAATATAAATTTTTACTAAATCAATTTGATACGTATTGCATCGATTGGTCAAACAGTGGTCAAACTTAAAATAAAAAGAATATTTTTCTGTTTGGAATGAAAACACTTTGATATATGGTGTTACAAGCCGAGATCATTGCCTCTCTTGTGATTTTTTCAATATATATTTTATCTCACTCTAGTCTAGTGCCAAACAAAAACTAAATCCCCACACATGTGTGTTCGTTTGAGGGCAAAAACATCCACGAAATCCTCGAAGCCAGCAGCTTTTCGCAAGCGAGTACTCATGATTCCGCCGAACGATTCCTGGCAAATCTATTCGCTTCTAATCTAGTACGAGGAGGAAGTTTGGGGCTGCCGAGTGATTTATTACCATTTTTTATATTTAATTCAAACGGCGGTCCATAGACTCGGCGGCGGGGAGCGAAGGTAATGGGTGGAAAATGTTGTCTTATTCGAAATACCCTTTATCAAAATTTCGGCAATTTCGAGAGGAATCTACATTTTAATTTTTTTTAAACTTTTTGAACTCCGTTACGGTTGTAACCGTCGTAATTTTTTTGCTGTTTTGACATTTCGTAGTCATACAGGAGAAAGTGACCAAGTGCATTGTTTTACAAAAATATGATCATTGACTATTTGATTATACAATCTTACTAGATTAATATTGCCCTGAAAAAATCCCAAAGGATTTTAAACTTGCAAGTATAATATATTGACTTGTTAAAAATGACTAACTGCATCGGTGTTTATTATTTTACTGCCAAGCAAAAGTGACTTAAATGGCCCTCCTGAACATTTTACGTTTGGGTAGTTTTACGATTTCTCCAAAGCCTCAAAAATGACATTCGCTTAAATTTAAGCAATACATTTAAACGTTTATTTTTCATGAAAAATATCCGCAAAAGCTGAACTGGAAGTATTCAATGGAGTCCTGGTACCAATGGTAATGTTTGGAAGTGAAGCATGGAGTTGGCTAAAGTATGATGAAAATAGACTGAATGCAGTCGAAATGGGTTCTCTCAGAAGAATGTGCGGCAAAACGTTGTATGATAGATGTTCGAATATAAGATGTGATATAAGAAAAGAATGCAAGGCTGATTAGCATTTTCGATCAAATTAAGAAGGTGTGTTGAGATGGTTTGGGCATGTGAACCGAATGAGTGAAGAAAGGATTGTTTACCAAATTTATCAGGTGAATGTATTATATTTAGTAATAGAAACAAAAAAAAATCGAGAAAAACTTGGCATGATCAAATATTTCAAATACTTGGGCAGGTCAGGAGTCGGAATAATCGGCGTATATGTATGATTTGGAAGATGCAAAGATTGAGTGCAAAGACAGATTCGTGTTGGTTTTTATTCTCTCTGTCCACCTCTACAGGGAAGATTCTTGATGATTAGTTATTTTTTTAATGATTTTGTAAAGGTAATTTTTTTTCTTTTACTTTTTTTAGAAGGGATTTCAATATTATTATTCATTTTAGTAATCCACCTTTTACATTTATCACACGAATGTGAAAGAGTGCTTTTCTCGAGCCCAAAGAATGGCAATAAATTAAAGCCGATCCGAGATAATCTCGAAACTACTGCATCCCTCCCACCCCAGTTGTACCGTTTCACCCCCTCTCGACTCCCTTATAACTTCACGTTTTCTTCTACTCCTGGACGAGAGATTATGCCGCCCTATTTATTTCGCCCGATATCGCCAGATCTTCATTTGGAAGATGGAGTTTTTGCGGATCCAATCAGCGCCGGGTTTTCAACAAGATCGTAAATTTTACCGCATCTCTTTATAAATCGAATGCTTTATGCGGTGAATCTAGGCCATCCGAGCGTTTAATACATTTATTCTTAATGTAATTTGTGTTTGAAGTGCATTTGCTGAATTTATGAATTTTTTTTCAATTCTACAATGAATATTGAATATTTTTTCTACTTCTGACCCTTATATCCACTCAATGTAACATAGGGAACTTCATCAGATTGACGCAATGTTATCTTGATCGTTAATCACATGTATGAGATAAGCACTATTGATAAAATTAAGAAAGGTATGTTGAGATGGTTCAGACATGTAGAACGAATGATTGAAGAAATATTGTACGTAGTTGGAAATACGAGCAGAATAAGACCGAGGGAAACTTGGTTTTATCCAGTATTTCATTAGGGTAGTCAAAGTAAACAAATCTGTTGTTTCACTCTAATATTTATTTGATACTTTCCCGATCTGATCTATATCCTGATATATATCCTTTGATTGAAAGATATTTACAATTTTTGAAATTTGAGTAGTGTGATTGTCAATCATGTGTAGAAAGGTGAATTTTACACGCATATAAAGTGATCACTAAAACCAGTTTATGACTGATTGCAAGCCCTCTAAATACCCACACTTCCATATTTTTCTTAACTTATGTTAAGATATCAATATTTAAATAATCTTTAATTTTTATTTCCCTAGCACTTAATCCATGAATCAGTGAGCCGTCGATAATTCTACCATTCTATCGTTCAAATTATCTGGTCTTAGTGAACGCATCGTTTTAGTGATATGGATCCAGTGATGCGGATCTTCTGAATGAACGGATCTTATCCACACGTATAGCGAACACGCTTTTGTTTTCGGCATCATTTTCAATTTGAAATAATTTAACTTTATGCTCTGAGCACGTTACGTATCGAGAGCGCCCGTAATAAAGAGTGATAGCTCAGTTATATGAAATACCTCTTAAAACTCTTTCATATTTTTCAGCTTATCACGTCTATCTTATCCCTGTCAGAATGATAATATTATTAATAAAGCAGTAGCAACGCACCATTTATTTTCCTTTCCAGTCAGTACATTTCAGACAGCGGTTCGTAAATAATATTTCATTCTTCTTCAAATTGAGGAAACGTGTTGATAATTTGACGTCTGTATATTTTTCTTCGCTCATCGATACCGCTGAAATCGCTTATAACTCGGTATTTTATCTTTGCCTTTTTACTCCTCGCAATGCACTCAAGGTATAAAAATAACAATAAAAATTGTAAAATTTGGCGAATTTATAAAGCACCATTTTCGCAAAATGTCGTCGTAAGGGCGATTTTTATTTAAAAAATAAATATTATGGTATGTTCTAAAAATAATAACGATAACGAATAACGAAACGCCAATCCACATTCTCTATAATTGTGACGCACTCGCTCGCAAATGAAGTCACATCCTTGGAGGACCACTACTGGACTCCGAAAAGGTGAAGCTCCTACCACCAAGACAGGTCGTGAGTTACATGACACACGTAGGTCTTGGGAGTGAGCTGTGATACAGAAGGAGGTCACAATAGACCTAATATGGTCGCAGTAACATAAGGGATGCAATTCCCTGGACCTAAAAAAAAGGAACCCTGAATGATTTAAGTTTCATACTGACATTTCTAGGTGGAACTGCATTTTATTGAATAAAATAACAACTATGTAATTTTTTCCACATGACCAAAATTGGTTCATGTATATAGAACTTCCAAGAATTTGAGTAGTGTGGTTGTCAATATTGGGTAAAATTGGTGAATGTTACACGTGTGTAAAGTGATCACTTTAACCAGCCTTTGACGGTCGTCAGCCCCGTAAATGCCCAGACTTCCATATTATTTTTCATCTTTGATGAGATGTCAAAAAATAATATTAGTAATATCAAATTGAAATATATATTTTTACAGGGAATTCGCAAGATTTGCCTTCACATAAATATATATTTGTGTTAAAATAATTATGAAAGGCATAATTATTGTAATATTTTTAAATCAGACTAACTTAATTTTCTTCAACGTATTGCGGTTCATTTCGTTTAAAAGGTCCTTGACAATACTTTACCGTGTTTTATCTCCTGCAATATTTGGTGATCTGAAGGATTTGCGTGTATATTTTCTTCGCTTTTTCAATGATTTAGAGACCACTCGAAAAAATCTTTTGTCGGAGTCGATTGACTTTTACCTCTCTTTGTTGTGTATCTTCTTGTATTTATTATTAAACTTAAACGTCTCGTTAAGTCGTTTAATCGAATCTCTCTTTCAATATCTTTCGGATTCGAGATCGACTTTCGCTTGCCTAAAGGGCATTCAGTCCCGGTCTTTCTAACTCCCTCTCCCTACTATGCTGATGGAGTACCAACCCCACATGTTATTAACACAATTTCCTTGAATTGGAAAGCGTTAGGGTTGGGACTTCTTCAATGTTTTCCATCGAAATCGCTCGATTAATTCAATTGGTTTTCGTCTATCCTTTCCTTGAAAAAAAAAAGAAATTGGACACACGTAAAAATCGCGTTTTTTGCTATTTTTATTAGAAATCCAATTTACTTTCGCCTGGAAGAATACAAAAAGTCATATTCGTAATACGAATTTTACTTCGTAAATTTCACTATTTACTAAGTAAAATAATGGTATTTACCAAGTAAAACATAATTTAATAATGGATAGATATAATCACAAAGTGACTGCCAAATCAATTTATGGAATCATAATGTGAGATTTGATTTTTTTGAAATGTGTAAATGTAACAATAATTTATTTTATTACTTGTATAAGTGCAACAAAATAAATAAACATATACAAAATAAAAATTCAAACATTATTACTAAACTAACTTTATCTAGAATGAAACGTGTTTTAAATAAATAAATAAATATGTTTATCGCAAACATTTATATTCTATTTGGTTTTAACTGTTTGCATTTTCTGGAATATGTCGCATGCACATGCCGTCCCTACTCGACGTTCATATAAAATAAGAACAATTTCAGTTTCACACAAACATCTGTTACTAGTGTAGTACGAACGTAATGGAGGTACATAATTTAATTTATTCTAGGTAGATGCGTAATAGACTTCTCCGTAGTGTAGTGGTTAGAACGTTTAGCTACCGTGCTGGAGGTCACGGGTTTCATTAGCAAAGATGGCCAAGACAAATACACTTTTTTTTTCAATTTAATATCGAATAATACTTGAAGCGTGGGATGGATCACAATGTTTTTACATCATATATAATAAAGGTTACACTGCGACCTTTAAATACAGTGCCTTATGCATCATTGTGTACGGATAAGAATTAGAAACAGTTATATAATATGTTATTTTACATGATTGTTGTTTTAATTTTAGTTACACATTACAAATTGGTATCGTATTTTTTTTAAATATATATTTTGGTTTGTTCTATTAATAATATATCATTTATTACACAGAGAAAACATTGAGTCATTACATTAAAACAATAATGTTGTTCATATTATCTTGGTCTTCGTTTGACTACAATATTAAAAATAATTACTTGATACTATTATATAGAATTCAATTTCCCGCTCCCTTACCTACGGGTATATTCTTAATAAGAGATATCAGTACCAGAGCAACATACTCCAAGAGAAGATCTTTATCCCCGGTTCTGTCGTTACCACACGCGTCTGTTTGATCAAGTGCCCTAGGGCTCGCAGCTACTTGGGAATAACCCTAGTACCCTCTGCTACCCCGATACTTTATCATACCGAATTGCATAACTCGACGTCTATTTCTCGGCTAAGTCTTATCGAGAAGTACGAAAATAATCGTTCTCTTACATCGTTTTTTATCGTTTTGTGTTGTTTAGAAATATGGTTTCTCTCGTATTTCTCCAAACTTGATATTTTGAAATAATGGTTCCAGAAAGGCCTTTCCCCGCTTCAAATATCGGGTATTTCCTTTGGCATACAAGCTCACCATAACTAAATTCGATTCTAACAATACCTCAAACGAAAGTACCTTTTTTCTTTCCCTTTTTCACTTAAACGTTCACATAAAAACGAATGTTCTTTGACTATTGTACCGCTTTAACAGAACCGTTCTTATATTATATGTTACTTCAGGATAACTGTGTTCTAAATGCACGTTTAAAAACACCTGACGTAGACATATTATACTTTATTTCTCAAGAGCTTTCTTAAAGAATAAAATGAAAGATTAGCGCTTATTAAATTTAATATTATATGGTATATCGTGGGGTTTTTTCCTAGTGTAACTGTTAATTAAATTATTCTATAGAAATTTAGAAGTTGGGTATGAATACGAGAGAGAAAGTTCAAGGAACTACCGCAGCCTACTCAGGGGAATACACGAACTATTCAAATATGTCTCGAGGGTATGTTACGCTATCATTGTTCGCTAAAATTGACTTTCCATGCGAATATCTTCTATGGCGGAAAATTGGAATTTGTAGATAGTGTACTTATACCGTTACGTCTTCTATAAAATTTTACCACACTCTACGTATGTGTTATACGGAACTAAAACACATTATCTTTGAGCACTGGGGATATTAGATATTACTTGCCCTTATATTGCATCCTTAAATTAATTACTATTCCAACACGGTTGGTTACTTCTATGTATTATGTCTTAGTAAAACGCTACCTACGTCTTTGTATTTAAAATTTAATTGATTACTTAGTACATTGAAAAAAATATACTGGTACATTTTATTACAATTAAAGACAATTTCAATACATTTCTACTTAATACAATCTTATAATTTTAGTTGCACTGAGCCTCTCCGAAAAAGAGACTGAGCTTTTGTGCTTGGAGAGGGACTTTTTTCGTCTTTTTTTGTTGTTGAAAGTATCATGTTATACGTTAAAAAAAATACATTACTGGGGAACATATGCTTTATCTGTGTAATTCTTGCTTGTCCAAAAAATTAAAGGTTTAAATATTGAATGTTTTAAAAAAGGATGTTTTTTAATTCGAAGAATTTGTTCCAACTGATTTTATTTCGATTCGACTTTCATCTTAGAATGATTACGGTAACTAGCACAAAAACTTAATACCTTAGCCAACTTCCAAAGAAGTCGATATCAATTTATTATTTTTTCCTCCACTCTTGAACTTCTGAAAATTTATTTCTTTAAAAGAAACCAATTTCGGTTAACATTAATAATTTTCCTAGGGAATTCAGGCAGTGCCTCGGGTTGAAGTTTGTGAGGGTTAAACGAGAACAAGTTTGCTTTTGTAAGAAAATCGACGATTTTCTTGGGCGATTTTGTTTAATCATTTCTCCGGCTAGTCCGTTCTAGTTCCACTACGGAGTGAATAGCTAATTAATTACTAGACGTAAATTTCCCGTTTACGAAGTTCAAAAGCAAATAAAGGTGAATTAAATTGAGATTTTGCTCAGAACCTTTTACACTTATTCGTACAATATTTTACGATATGAGCTAAGTATAATATGGAGTTGTGTTAATATTCTTAACTTTTCTTCTGACTTTTAATTACATATATTAGCTTGTGCATTGAAAACTGTCCCGCCGCATTTCCAGATCGTATACATTTAGTAGCATCTAGGCTTCCTGACAGACCTTCTCTTACAGAGAATTTTTTTGTTTTTGTTTTATGAACAAAGTTACGAAATTTATAGTAACTTGCATCCCGATTTTACCGTGAATTTACATTTGAAAGGTTGCAATATCCCTGTCACTGCTAATATAAATAAATATAAATTTGTAAGACCATCACTAAATGTTCGAGAAGTGCCCTGATGTAGGCAGTGAAAGGAATTTGTTGTTGGTTAGTTCAGTTAGTCCATCCCGACGTTGGCCGATACACAGACGCCTCCACAACCCCAACCAGTACAGCAGACTGCCACGAAACAGACCATAGACACTTCCTGTTAATGCTCAACCATTATAATCGCCTTTGCAACAATGAATTCATGTATTTAAAAAAAAAAAATGTTTATTTTGCTTAAATATGTAGTAATGAAACACTCCTTATCATCTATTATTCACTTTGTGTAATACCATTTTTATAAACACTTATTCGTAACTACCGGTTTTGGAAAATCATTCCATCATCAGATCATTAAATTTAAATTATTAGGATTTGACATTGGTAAAAAAATAAAGTTTTAAAAGAGAGAAAGAAGTCAAATGAATCGCAATGGGAATTTTTTTTAAATGGACTTGAAGTGAAATTTAGTTGCTTTTTTAGTATGGGTAAGTTTTTATCGAATAAGTGTTTACAAAAGTGGTATTACACAAAGTGAACAATGAATGATAAGGAGAGTGTTTTATTACCATACCACAAAGTTATCAATGCTTTGAAAATACAAAATATATTTAGTAATGTATCGCTTCAATCAGTATCAGCACTGATAAAATAGTGTAGCTGTCACCTCGCACAGGTCTCCGCCGTAAGCTCGTTCCTCCATCCCTTCATCCCTTCCTTAAGTCCTGGTTCCCTCCTCGGGTGGCACCCCCTACCCCAACCCTCGCTTTATCCCACCCCTCGGATCACGCTTCAGCAGGCCTGAATCACTCCGGATGCACCCTTTGTGAGGGCGGTTCGCTGTTTTGATAGCGGGTGAATTCAGTTTTCATTTCGGAAATAATTATCTCCCCATCCACCCTGCGTGGCCCTTTGTAGACAAGATCGAGGCTCTGCAGACGCTGTGGACAAAATTTTCTTACGACGACTAATTGTATGCGAAGGCGACGAAAGCTGCCCCATTGTTTAAAATATATCCACTTAAGTATTCAATTTTATTTTAAAGAAATTTATTCAAAATGCCAATATTATCTTTGTTTTGTTTCCACGCGATTTCTTAATCTGTTAAAATATAAATATGAAATCTGCTATTCTATTTTGTATATAAAAAGCATTTTTAACTTTATGGTATGGTAATATAACACTCCTTGTCATTCCATCGTTCGCTTTGTGTAATACCATGAAATCTGCTATTCTTTTTTGTATTTAAAAAGCATTGTTAACTTTATGGTATGGTAATATAACACTCTCCTTGTCATTCATCGTTCACTTTGTGTAATACCACTTTAATAAACACTTATTCGTGACTACCGGCTTAGAAATAATCATTCCATTATCAGGTCACCAAAATGAAATTGTTACGGTCTGACAATTATACAAAAATAAAATTTTGAAAGAGAGAATGAAGACAAATGAATCATTACGGGAATATTTTTAAAGTGGACTTGAAGTTCAATTTAGTTAGTTATTTAATTTAGGTAAGTCTTTATTAATTAAACCGGTAGTCACAAATTATTGTTTTTTAAAGTGGCGTTACACCAAGTTAACGATTTATTATAAGGAGATTGTTAAATGGTTTTCTTATATTTTTTTAGCAATTTATTATAATTTCTTGAATGCCAAAAATTTTAAAAAGTGGTTAAAACTAAGTTATTTAATTTTATAAAGTTTATAAATATTATTATTTTATGAATTTTTTATTTGTGCACGATTTCATTACAATTTCAACTGTGCTTTGGTGTGATAAGGTAGCGCACTAAAATTAAGAAACATTTGTATTGGTACCTACGTAAATTCACCCGTCCTATTGCAGTTATTTATCATGCAATATTATCCAGGACCTCGGGTGTCAGACCGCTTGTTTGGGTTGCCGCCCCTTTCATCCCCTAATCACCGGCGCACAACCAATTTCCCTTGAGCTTTCCATACCTCCTCGGTAACCTCCTTTAGTTTACTACTGCCCGGGTAACAGGATCCAGAAAACATATTCATATCTAGCCTGTTAAGTAATGCCTAACACAACGTTTCAAATAATACTCCTAAAATTCTTGTACTACGTGTGTTGGTACTCCATTATAAGAATATAATTTATATTTGTAGCACTAACTTTGTGATTTTCAATTTCATAATTAAAATATAACTTTGTTTTAAAATCACTATTAATTTTTTTATTATAACTTTATTATAATGTCTACCGGTTTCGAAGCTAACCGCTATTTTACCAAGACTAAATAAAACTTTTATTTTCGTATTAATCAGTCTCGATAAAGAAGCGGTTAGCTTCGAAACCGGCAGACATTATAATAAAGTTGTAATTAAATATTTAAAGTGATTTTAAAACAAAGATGTAAATTAATTATATTTTTCTTTTATTCCTTTTTATTTGTTTGTAGTTTATTTCTGTAATTTTTACTGTTTTTTATTATTATTATTCTAATAAATATTTTCATTTTGTTTCAGGTAAGAGAGATTACAAAACAACTCTTGAAAATCAGTATTTGCTGTAGCGTAAGAATTTCATTTTAATTTATGCATTTAATTTAAGGTTGGGTTGCTGGTATACGGAGTATCGTTTCAATAATAATTATAGATAATACAATTTAATAAATACATAAACAAGATGTGCTAAGTAGCTTTCTAATAAAGTCAACATTCTTGACTGGGGGCACGCTACCTTATCTGTCTTAGCCATACTCTGTTAAGCCAGGATTCTAGAGGAAAATCCCAGAATCGCAGAATGGTGCACGCGTGCGCGTAATTCACCCTCGGAATTTTCCGACCGGCTTGTTTTTAACAATGACCCCGGGCGACACCTCCTTGGCTGCTTATGGTCGTTACCTTCCACTAACGTTTGTACTATCTCTCCTCCATTATGTGACCCTGGTCCGCGGGTGAAGAAACTATTTATTTCCCCACCCCTATCGCTGTGTGCACTGAACTGATTTATCGAAAAGATGAAAGTTATTTACACGCAAAATGCTTTGGAAGAAAATAATTTATGTATGAAATTATTTTATGCAACATCTTAAAATTGTATATTTAACTCAATGTATCAGTAGTGATGCAGAAAGAATACAATATAATATAATACAATTTAACATTGGAGCTCTTAAGCAAAATATTTAGTAGGCGTGATCCTCGTTTAATAATGTGTTTTTTTATTATTAATATTTTATGTTGCCATCTTTCAGCATTTTATTGCTTGAATGAAGAATTTTGATGAGCACTAAAATAAAAATCACGTAACCTTATTGATATGACAATGCTATCTTGACAATTTTATCGCCGAATATTACCTAATTTCATTTTTAAATGGGCAATTTATAATATCTCTAAATTTTAGTGTATTGAAATGCTCACAATACAATATTGATATTGATTAATATTTTTTTTACAAAAAGGTCGTTAAACTTTTTTAACAGTAAATAATTATTCATGGCCTGTTGTTAAATAATTTTATCTATTTGATAAATAACAATATCTCAATTGTTTCAGTTTAAATGCTTGTTAAAGAAAGTGAATTTCCCCTTCACAAACCAACAATTTCGCGGCTTTATGTAGCGAACTAAGTTACTTAGCAAGTCTCAAAGCAGAGACAAATTGCTTTCAAGTGAAATGATTGATTGAAGAGCATTTAAGGCTACGAGTGGATTTGGCTTTGAGTTTTGATTATATTTTCTTCACAGAGGCTTGAAACGCAATTTATCGAGAAGGTTTCCGTAAATATTATTCCGTTTATTATAGAAGTATCTTTTTTATGAATTAAATATGCCTACAATATAATATTTTCGTCAAAAAGCGCTGTATTTCCATTTAAAACCCTTTTACATGCTTAGTGAACCACTATAAGTGTTATAGCGCACGTAAAATAACTACCCTTTATCGAAGTTGATTTTCTTTTGATTGATTGATTTTTTGTTTTCTTCGAATATACTACATTCATGCTTATTTTGTTTCTAAAATAAACTATTTTCACAAGTTCCCTTTATGTAACAATTGTGACTTTCATCATAATTTTCACATCAAAGTAAATTTTATTCATCATATTTGGAATGCCTATCTCTAACAAAGTTTTATTTTTACAGACAGCGACGTTTTGTTTATTATTTTATTTATTGATTCGGCATTAACTTTGTAGAATGACATGTTGATTTTTTTTAAATTAAAAACTTGAATAAACCACTTCGCTGAGTTTTATTTATTTATACGACTAGTTTCAAAAACTTACACTTGTTTTCATCTTCTGGTACAAATTAAAACTTTGTTTTAATTTGTACCAGAAGATGAAAACATCTGTAAGTTTTCGAAACTAGTCGTATATATAAATAAAACTCATAAAAGTGGTTTATTTAAGTGTTTAATTTTAAAAACAAAAATTGTTAATTATTGACTCGATTCGTTAAATTAATATTAAAATAAAACATAAATATAAATATAAAACAGGTCACAAGGCCTACACCAAGAAGAAGAAGAATATTAAAATAGTAAAATGTTCAATATCTGACGCTATTTTTTAGACAGTCATATGTAATAATCATATCTAAATTCTCATTCTGTCATTTTCAAACACGTAAACTACATGTTCTGTTTTTTTCACAGAAATATACCACTCCATAGCATATATTATGTATGAAAAATAACAGTAACAGAGCAACATAGAACTGATGGAGGTCTTTCTTAAGGGGAGCGCGATAAATCTTTGAATTATTGCACAACATTTAACTGAAGTGACAAATAACGCCCTGCGGGTGTCTACTCAGTATCTACGTACCCCCTTATCTTTGAATTATATATACACATACAACCCTTTTTCAAATTAAATTATTTACCACCGCGTCGAATTTCTATTGCATTTCCGTTTGTATTAAGAAAATTGAAGATTAAACAAACATTAGGTATACATTTTTTTTAAATGTCTTATGGTATTTGCAAACTCAAAAATTACTCGTTAACGAATGGAAGCTTAATAGTTTGAAAAAATGGTATTCGCAATTAAAAATTTTATTGTTAATTTCATTTAAATCGGTATCATCAAATTGTTTGTTTATAACGAGTTATTTCGTACATTTTTGTAAAAAAAATGTACGAACTACATATAATAAATTTTATTTCAACGACAAAAACTATTTCATCTCATTATTGAATTTTTTAATAGAAATACATGGCGCATAGAGCACTTATTGCACCAGAAAAATGCAGCGTTATAGTAATCTTAAGGGCAAAATGCAAGGTGATTACATTTTGCGCTGCTGAAGAATATTTCATTATCTAAGTAACTAAGCAGACAGAATAGAAGGCCACACCACTGTCTTTGCAAACATTTTTCGTCTCTTCCAAATTCATGCATCTCCTCATACATTTGCTTTTTATTTAATGTGACCCCAACGGGAATCGAACTGGACAACTTATTTATAATAGCCAAACCACTAACTATGTGTGCGAATAAAACTCAGTTTTAGCCTTCTCGAGTAAAATATAAGCAGATTTAAATGCAGTTAGTTGTGTTTGTCAGTCGTTCATGTCGCTCGCAACTCAACAATTACCAGGCCATCATAATACCTTGGTTCAGAGACACCTGCAACTAAATCCTTCGTTATGCTGTCCTGGTACTAACACTAATGCGGTTCACAACTGGCCGACTGACGACACAGTCCGAGATATAGGTTTGATTTCTGCCACGGATTGTGCTAGCTTCGAGTTACGTGCCGAGCTAAGCAGAATTTACGGCCTTATCAATTAGATGTTAAACCCGGTGACATAGTATCTGGTTGTCAGTTATGATAACCTCGTTAATGATGTCACTAATATTGTATGCGTATACAAAACTTCGGAAAATTTCTCGAAATATTATTATTATTTTATAATTTATTTTTATTGGTTTGAATATAAGTGTATTTTAATTAATCTATTTTTTGCGAAATTTACTAAAATAAAAAAAATCTCGTAACTTGTAATTATTAAATTTTCATTAAAATATTTAAATACCCGTATTTTAAAAATTCAATCAAAAACCTTTAAAAAAATCATGAATGCTACAGATATATAACATGATTCGAAGACGTGACCTAAGTGATGTTGTATATGATAGAAGGACCTACAATCTGAGGACGAAGAGATCTGACCCTATAACTCCACAAAGACGATAAGTTGGGATGGAACAAGGAAGAAGAATAATCAATAACCTTTCTATCGCACTAAATGTCATAAATATTTGTAAAAAAAAATCACACATCACAAAATTCAGTTATTATATACAATGCCAAAAAAAAATATTTCAAGGGTTTTAATGACAAAAAAGCACATTTACATAACCATTTCGTTTCACGATAAGTCCCGTAGTATTTTTTTATAATTCTTCACTCCACTTTCATTTTTGAATCTGATATCCCCGAAGCTAAATACTAACGAGGCCGGCATAAGCTCTGAATGTTCACAATGATACATAAAAATATATTATTTTCAATTGTATTGTCGAAATAATATCATACACTAAGCTCCAGACCTCCACCGAGAGGCGGGGAGGGGGTTGGTAGTGGGTGAGCGAGACTATTAATTCTGTCGGCTTTTTTTCGATATCTCCCCCAAACACCTGGTCGCCTGGTCATTGTGTCGCCCGCACACGAAAACTCTTTGTGTATTTGCACCTACCATTTATATTTAACATTTACTTTTTACTTTTTACTTTTTGCAAACGCTGGTAAAATTATATTGTATAGACTTCGCTGAAAAATCGTGTACAAAAATACATTTTATTTATTGTTTCGGCATTCACTTTGCGGTAAGACATGATAAAATTGTAAAATAAACTCAATTGTGTTTTACCACTTGTTTATGTTTAGACCTGAAGATGGAAGTATTGTTTCCGAAACTAGTCGTTATAATAAAATTAACTCATCTGGTAAAAAACAAGTGTTTTTCTTGTATAATTTTACAAAAATAAAATTAATGTTTGAACCTTGGAATTTCTGATTAAAAGTATAATCGTTTAAATTGTTTTACAGCAGTTATAAAGACAGGTGCCGTGGCGTAGTTGGGTAAACGCTCGACTGCGAAACTGGCGTCGCGGGTTCGATCCCCGCTAATTGCAAAAATTAATTCAACAAAGATTTATTTTCAATTAGTCTGGGTGTTTGTGATGTATTTTTCACATTTAATTTCCCTACCCTTACTATCTTACCTGCAGACAAGCATTTAAAATAGATGCTTTGCGAGTTATTTTTACGTAAGTTACATTTATACTTTAAAAAATACTGTTTTTTTTACGATAATAATTGTTTTAGCACATTTTACCTATATATTTAGATTGCATAATTAGGTTTTAATAATTAAACATAAATTAACTTTTATTACTATACAAATAGCGGTAATAAAGACATTAATTTTTAGTGTTACAGCTTACTAAATTTAATTAAAAATATACATCATGATTACGTTATTCTCGTGGGATTCACACATATAACTTGAGTTGTAAATAACACAATTCCCATGTGAAAATTGGCTTCGAATCGAATATTTAGAGCAAACATTATTCATATTTTAGATACAACGTTTTCAAATACAAGAAATGGATATTTCAACGCGGTACTTTACACATATAAATTTATTCTATATCTCAAGGCTAGTTTTTTTGTTGTTTTTAAAGCAAATATATTGAAAATATTTTTCGTTTTATTTTTGTAACTTGTATATTTTCTCCTTTCATTAATTGTATTGGAAGTAATTTTGTGGTGATATCCACAATTTTTTTATTATTTTTTTTCTTAGTGAATTGAACTTTTCTTAAAATGTATTGTGACACGTGTTTAAATGCATTGTCAATTATTATTACGGTATTTTTTTAAATATTAAAAACATTTTTAACTTTGTGGTATGGTAATAACACACTCCTTATCATTCATCATTCACTTTATGTAATACCACTTTAAAACACTACTTCGTGACGACCGGTTTAGATACCATTCCATCATCAGCTCAAATGTAAACTAAACTGATGATGGAATGGTTATTCTGAGACTGGTTGTCATGATGTAGTGTTTTTAAGAGGTATTATAAAAAGTGAACAATGAATGATAAGGAGTTTGTTTCTTATAAATGTTGTTGATATCTATTTGATTAATAAATGTAAGTTATAATACTATAAACTTATTTACATAACATTTTAGATTATTTTTTAGTTAAAAACCTGTATTAAGAATTAATTTTTTTTCTAAATATCCTATTGGTTTTCCGATAAATAAATGAATTATTACGGTGTTTTATTTATTGTTTCGGCATTTACTATGGGGTAAGACATGTTAAAATGATTAAGGAAACACTTGTTTTTATACCACTTGAGTTTATTAATGACTACTAGTTTCAGAAGCTAAACTTCCATCGTCAGGTCTGAATAATAACTCAGTTAAGCTATTATTCAGACCTGACGATGGATGTTTAGCTTCCGAAACTAGAAGTCATAAATTAACTCAAGTGGTTTAAAACCAAGTGTTTCCTTAATCATTACAGTGTTTAATGATGATCCTGAATGCATCGAAACATGTGTAGCATTGATATGAAGAAACGCTGCCATTTACCAAGAAAAAAATAATGTGTTATCATCTTTATTGGGCTTAATTTTTTTCCTAAGCTATTTTATGAGATTATTCCATCTGGCTTCATATTTTGAGCGGTGGTCTAAATTGAATATTATCGGCGGTCAGTCATCTGTTTGTAATGGGACACAAAATACGACAAATTACCGGTAACGACGGTGCCTGTGAATGAAAACGGTTACAAAGGAATGAATGTCCATTTCACAGTCACGGTATACGTTTAAACTGCATTGAAACGCGTGCAGTTCAGCCACTTTATTAATGGATGATCGGCTGTTTATTGTTGGCCGGGATAAAATATTCCCACATCTGTCCATTTTTACTCGCTACCCCGCCCACGCATGCGATGTCATTGTTAGCTATAGTAATTCTATTGACAATAGTTTATTTTTCAGTTTGGCGTTCACAGTAGATAGAGATTTATTTGTCACGGTTAAACCATTAAACACACCCTGATAATAAGGGATAAACTGGACCCAATATTGTTAACAGAAATCGCTTACTTATCAAAATACATGTACAGTATCTACTCTATCCTCATCTTACAGCGATGTTATTTCTTGATTATCTTAATAGTTTATTTATTTTAAAACATATTACATACATAAGGGTAAAATATATAATATTTCCGATAAGTGTTTTCTAGTACTCATTTTAGTATTAAGGAGTGCCTTCGAAAAAACAAAATTTTTAAAACAAATAATATTTAAAAAAATATATTATCAGAACTATCAAATCTAAGACGTCATATTTGAAGGCACACTTTTTGAAAATCAATGTTTATAAAGATGATACAATTTAGGATATTCACTTTTTAATATTTACTTATTTATTTAAAATTCATGTACAGATAAAATATGTGCATTGGCGGACTATATTGCTAAGAAACAATATCTTCTAACCAACCAAAAACAGATAAATGATAATGGTCAAAACGTTTGATACCTTATATAGATGTTTGCAATCAGAGGGTAGATAGTGCTTGAACATGAAGTATACAGAATAATTCATAAAGCGCTAAGTAAATGGTAGTAGAATTAAAAAATTCTAGTGACAAGAACTAAGGGAGCGCTATATATGACGCGTATACCATATATATATATATATGTATATACATATACACATATGCACACATACATAGATATAGATAAAACCCTAATCCGCACCCCAATGGTGCATAGGGCACTGCTTCATATAAACGCAGTGTTATCTTGATCGTTTACACATGAAGGAAAGGTGATCAGCCCTCCGTTTCAAGCACCAGGCCAGGGTAATATTGAATAAATATTACAGTGAAAAAATCACTTATATTTATTTGACCCCCCCTGGGAATCGAACCCGGGACCTCCAGAACGGTAGCCGAGCGTGCTGACCATTACACTACGGAGGCGGACAAAACACATACATAGACATACTCATAAATATATGAAAGTCAGGTAGAAAATAGAAATTTATAAGTGTATCTAAACGGTGTACAATATTGTAGCGTTTTTAAATAAATGATTTAAATATCTCACCTTGTTCGTTGCGTATTTCTTAATTACACACAATAGATCCAGCATCCAAAACAATAATAAATTATCCAATCATTGGTTGTATGTACCATTGTTAAATTGTTATTACAACTCGATCAATAAATCATATTCGGCTTATCACGATCCATCCTGCAGTTAGCTTCCTTGTCTTATTTAATCCACTCGGCTATGTTGGATCTCCGATAACGTCACAGGCAACTGGACAATTAATAATGTTCTTTGCTATCTCAATTTCGGTTGCTCGGAGTAATTAACGCGATTCGAACCTGGTCATTATTGAAGAGCTGCCTTTGTTACAATTGGTCGACTCACTCCAGCAGGTGAATCTTACAATAAGCTTCCAATTCTCAACATATATATATATATATATATATATATATATATATATATATATATATATATATATATATATATATATATATATATATATATATATTTATATACATATGTATGTATGGTAATGACCTTCACCTGATTAGATTTCTTAAGTAGGTACCTAGAATGGTATACCCACAAAAGAACGCTCAGTCAATATAATCTTCATCAATCAGTATGTAGTTTAAAAATGCCATTACAAAGGGAAACAATTGTCACAAGGGCTGTCCAAAACACCGCCCGCGGACCGCATTTGGCCCGCGGCTTATATTCGTGCAGCCCACAACAGTTTTTTTTATCAACGGCAAATACGAAAAATTTCCTTTTACAAAATGTATTTCGTCGAACTTTATTGTATTTTTAAGCCGTACCAAATATTATAATTATGGTAATAACATCCCTGATTATTTATTTTTTATGTAAAAAGTCGCCCAATCTATTTAGTTATTTGGATTGCCCCGGCTTCGTATCTGGTTTGACAGCCCTATATATAGGGTGTTTTTAGGGCCTGTGTGTGGGAGAACAAAATATTTTAGGATTTAGTAAAGGGCACTGGCAAGAATACAATAGAAATTATCAGAAATAAAATTAGATTGAAAGTGTTTATATAAACTTCAAATATTTGATTTTGACAGAAAACAAAAAATCAAAACGGTGAAATTGAATAAAGTTATTAAATATGTACTATTTGAGTTATATGTTTAAAAGAAAAAGGAACTAAGATCTGTTTTTTTTAATAAATAAAAAAGCAAAATTTTAAATCCAAACTAACTTAGGTAATAAATATCTAACATATATTCTTTGTGGAATGAATTAAACAGTTTTGGAGCTTCGAATAATGAGTATCTTTGCGCGAGTCTGGATATATTTGCGCGAGTCTGTTATTTACGCATTTACTATTTCAAAATTGCTAGAAGCCAACCTACCCCAATTCGAGTATGTGAGTGCGAAGCAGGTGGTAGTTCGTCCACCGATTGACTGGCATCACCCCTTTAACCCGCGATATGACGTCACTGCCGGCGGCCGGGGATGGTAATGTACTAATTAATCACCGCGCCGGGACATCAAATGAACGTCTCCATTTACAGAGGGAATTAATGAACCCCACCTTTGCTCCTTGGATCCTGCTAGCTCCGAACTCTTAAACAATACCAAACCTTCCCTGAGGTTCCTCTCGCGAAATCTATGTAGTACTTGACTTGTTGATCCTGAAGGGTAGCAAACAATCAGCTGTTTATCCGAAAATTCAAGTTAGTTTCATTTGAAAAATAAAAGTATTAATACAATAATTTACAAATATCTGTCCTCACTGGGAAACTGTCGGTATTGATACTTTTTATGATTATTTTTGACTTGTCAACATAGATGAAGAAGAATATGGAAAAATGGCCAAGAATACGGACACAATTAAAAAAAATTATGATTCTCACAAGAAATGTTATGTTTATTGTAAGAAGATGTTAATACATGTGATGTTAAATTAAATGTAAATATTTATTTCTATACTGAATTTAATATGAACTTACTTAAGAAAAAAATAATTTAATTAAATGTTCAGAATTATATAATATGTAAAAATAGTTATGTTGAAATAATTGTTTCATTATATCCCATTATATATTACACATATTACCATATTACATTATCACATATTACAAGTCCCATTATCACTGTTGAACTTAATATGTATTTAATTTTAATTGTATTTTCAAACTGCATTTAGATTTTTCAAATATGTCTTTCGACATTACTTCAATACAAGTCCATTGTCGTAGTACCAAAAGATTCTGCATTATCTTTTCATTACTCACTATACAAACGTTTATGTTCTTGTATTCAATATGAGCATCTCATGCATATGTAATTCTTCTAAAGAGCTAAGTACGAGATATTTTGTTAGCACTTCGATTCAATTAAGAACTAAACAATGCGCTCATAATCAATGCAGATCTCAAGTATCTACACGCTTCCCCTATTTATGCAGTTCCTTGAAGCTTCTAATTCCACTTAAGCTAGAACTGGAATTTCCCAAACTGATCAAGACGTCTTACGTTATCTGAAGAGGTATTGCAGAAACTCGATATTATACTCTCCTGGCGTATACTATGAACGTGGTGGGGTGGGTCGCTTCAGTGAAATTGTTGTGTTGCGTGCTAACCTGCTTCCGATACTGTTACAAAGGGATGCTTATGTCGCTTCACTAAACTCTGTTCTCCCAGTAGAATAACTTGAATTGCAAAGTATGAATAATTACGAAAAATATGTATTCAATTTGTGAAATAGGTGACCTGATTTCCTTATTTTTGTTAAAAGCTTACCGCCGTTTTTTCCTCGCCATAAACCTATTATCTTACATTCCACAATATTCTCTTTTATTCTGTTAGCCTGGTAATATCTGTAATATGCTCGTAGTTAAAGTACAAATAATAAGGCGATGTCGGGTCGACATGGAGCCAACGGGGCAACAGACATTATAAATCATCACCCCATTTGGTGAGTGAAACTCATTAACCTGCGCATCGTTAAATTGAATACCGACACGGCCTGGCTGCTATCCTGATAAACGAGATCTCGTATTATATGTATGTACATATTTGTAGGTATTCAAGTTCCTCTTTACCTATTATTTTAACTTCCTTAGAGGAATATAGCACCGTAATGAGTAGGCAGTCTTGCTCTAGATCCTTTATGCTCACGGATTATTAAAACGAACAAACGGTTCAATTAAAATATTTTATCCCAGGAGTACATATACGGAAAATTTGATTAATTCGAAAACATTCCACGGTTTTCATTTAGTCATAGTGTAAGATGATTAATCTGTTCCTCAATAATGAATTTGTGATTTACTAATATTAACAACGTGAAATGTTGTTTATGGTATGTTGATTTTAGAGAATAAAAATCAACTCAAGCAATTTGAGATGAAGGCTTGGAAATTAAAATATCGATTTGCATTTTAATTATCTCTAAGTAGTATTCAAACGACTCCCGTTTCACTTGTTGTTAGAACTGAAGATTACTATTCATACAAAATGTGTGCGAGTCTATTAAATCTCTCGGAACTTGTATTAATACGCTTAAATTTTAATTAAAACGGCCGTGCTATCGGAAAGTAGAAAAACAGTTGTAAAATGATTGAATTGTGACGGGATTCAATATGGGCATTCCTGTCTTGTTAAGTAATACATTTTTTGCTTGTAATGTAGTAGGTACGTAATAAATGATGCTAGGCTTTGAAGAAGAAATAGCTGGCTCGTGAATTAACATATTGCCTAAACAAACCGACGCTCTTTCACGTCTACAAAAAATGTGTCTATCAGTTGATGGATAGATCTACACAGTTTGCTTTGATGAATTGATACAGCTCAGTGAAGCACATAAGCCGAAGTATTAAATAATTATTAAAGTTGACCCTGTACCCGACTGAGGTTTCTATGTATTAATTATACAAACTACACGTGACCAACGCGGCTTATTTCGTAGAAACTACTGCTTATTTTAATTATTTATTTTAAATGCATGCACACCATCGTGCCTTGCCTTCGTAAGAGACTTATTGTCATTTATCTCTGTCGGACACCGTACTACCAATGTTTAATCAGTATTCATACATATCCAGGTATTTCATTTTATTACCTCGATATTCGAGCTCCTGGTACGGCTTTTTGGGACATACAATTTACCTTCATTCGGCAGAAATTCCAACCTTGTTCTACGTTTGTTTTTCTATAGTTGTATTATTTATTTATTAGTTTTATTTTTTTTATTTAATTTTTATTTTTTACTTGTCATTTGCAGGCCATGTAAAGTGGGTCGAAATTTGTTTTAATTTTAAAAGCTAGCCGCGTGGCGGAGATTAGGGGGGTTTAATCCCCGTATTGTTCCCAGTTCAAATTAACCCTTCTAAATATGAAATACGCCCTAAAATCGTAAAGAAATGTAATCTCATTTTGCTTTGAGGGTGCTGTTGTTTGCAAGCAACTTTTGGAAGATTTTCAAAGTTAATTTTCGTTTGAATTTTTGTAAGCTTCTCTTTTTGTAAAGCTTCGGTAAGCTTTCGTCTTTATTCAAGCGACAATGAAACTTTTGAAAGCGTGGTAACGCAGGAATATATTAAATCCGATAATGTGCTTTTGTAATAAATCAACCGTTTTTTCGCCTTGGTTTTAAGCGCTTATCTCCAAATCCAATAAAACAATTTTTCTCTAATTTATTTCTTTTCGGCGTTTCTTGCTTTGTTTTCAGCCCTAATCTTGTTAAAATTAAAAATATTCGTATTGTATTTCCTAGTCAGCAAATTTATCTCAACGATATAACGTAAGTACTTAAAATCTGTTATTAATTTATTCAAAGTGTATAATATACGTAAGTATGTATTTAATTATTTAAAAAATATTTACCATAAAAATATACATATTTTATATCCTCGTCATATCATCTCAACGATATAACGAAGGTACTTAAAATCTGTTATTATTTTATCTAAAATTACATGTTTTTAAACTTATAAAAACCTCGTTTGAAATTACACTGAAGTCAACCGATTTTTTTTCCGATTTGTTATTGAATAAAAATTCTCCCCTTCGTACGATTAAATAAGCGATGGTACGAGGCGATAACATGCCGAATACAATAAAATCACATGAACTCTTTTGTATGTTGGTTTAGTTAGCTCAGTAAGTTGAAATCAAAATGGATGTTTATTGCGCCTTAACTAGTTCTCTTAACAACTAGACGCGGCATGTGCTCGTAGTAAAAAGTATGAGTAGGAAGGGTAATAACTAAATGAAAAGCAGGGAGTGTTTTGGCCTAGAAAATTTTACATGCAATTATAGTAACTTTGATCTTAAGTAGTAAAACCACTCGCACTTAGGAAAAGGCAACTTTAAAAACTTATAAAGTTGAATACTAATATGATAAACGGTGTTGTAGAGACCATGGGTAGATTTCAGACCACAAAAAATTAAATGCTTCTAAATGTATAGTTTTTTTTATAAATTTCTTATAAGTATGTTATATTCTCGGGTATACCATCAGACATATCTCTAAAAACCAGTATTATCTCAAAATTTAATCGATTTCAGTAATCACTGTTACCCTTAAATGCATTTTACTTATTTTATTACATTATCACTATTTATTTTCGTATATAAGTAATTCATTTATTCCACACATTTTCTGTTTTACGTTAATCATTTTTGCACATTACAGCTAATAGAATGCAAATCAGTAGGGGGTTGATTTTTTGTATTCGGCTTTTTGCGCAGATGTCAAAGGATATGGAAACAGGGTGACATTACAACTAGGAGGTATTTTTGTTGGGCGTCCAACCGTCCCAATTTACCTAACCTGACCTGGGGCATAGTGAACAGGGTCGGCTGATCGTGGCGGGATAAAGAGCCGTATTTATACAGATGTTTTTTTGTTATCACCGGTTTTCAGTGTGTTGTGTTTTTTGTCCACCGCCCATTGTGCTTTCCCCTGTGATTAAGGGTTGAAAGCTGGGTGTTTTGGTAACGCCTTAGGTTTTGATAGATCATTTGATAGATGCGAAATCAAATCAATGTCCATCAAATTGAAAATCTCTTTTTTATTCTTCAGAAATGTTCATTCCATAAGACATTTTTTATATTATTGTAGTTTTTTTTCTTCTACTTCATGGGTGTCAAAATAATTTGAATTGATTATTCTCTTAGTGGATAAGATGCATATTGTGCCATACATACCACCAAATATTAAAAACATTTAAATTATAAACACAAAGTATGTTGATTTTTTATTGAAATGGAATTTTTATTGAATTTTTTTATTGAAAAGTCTTGAGGTCTGTTCGCTTCAAAACCAATCAAATAATCAATCGTTTTGAAAATGAACTACTGCAATACACATCAATTTTATAATATTTTTGGCAAAAACGCATATAGGTAACAAGTAAATATTTTATTGAAATATTTTGTCTTGTAGGTACGTCTCCTTTAAAATGAAGATTTACATATCTACTCAACATGTATATCTATGTAGATAGCTAAGCCCATACTAACACCTACTTACTTATTCGATTTGTGTTTACTTTAAATCTGAATAGCATTTGTACTGAATGGGTCTGTCTGACCCTGCTTAGCATATTAATGGTCCACGAATCGATAAATTCCTGCCACGGGATTTGAACCACCTCTCTTCTATCTGTACCTACAGTTTGTTGATTCAGAGACCCTCGATTGTTAGAAGGGGCAGTGAGACACTTTATAAAACCGGTGTATTTTATTTGAACACATTTTGAATATCTTCGTATAATATTTTATTATATAGATGTTCTTCCCTATCAAAACACTCGGTCTTATTGTATGAACCCATATAATAAAAGCAGTTATTCCCGAGTTATACTCGTATACATAATTTTAAGTTTGGGAATGGAGAGCACACTGATTGCACACAGTAAAAAGTTCGCACTGTTTTAAATCAAATTGTTAAATATACATGACATTATTTCAAACAATTTTTTCATTGTTTTTTTTTTAATCTGCATCTATAAAATATGTCTGCAAAGGTCGTAATTCAAACATACAAAATAAATATCTGATTTTGTAGTTGCTTAATCACATTAATCTCCATGGTTAACATAATACGACACGGGTTTCGATAATATCTCATCTTCTTTTGTTATCATTCAAATAACAAATACCGGATATTTTGATAATGATGCGTAATGCTTCGAAACACGTGCCCTCATTAGTTGTGATGTATCAAAATATTCTCGGTGATATTGTAAAGTAAATAAATATACGAAATTCGATGAGATTTCATCAAAGCACGGGCTGAACTCGAGAGCATATCATGAATTTAATAATACAATTTAAAAATATTATAAAGCTTGCTGGTTGAGCTTTTGTCGTGTTTATTTTAGGGATTTTTTTGATGGATCGGTCTACCACATTGCAGTCTCCCATCTTGCACCCCGTGGGCTGATTTCTATTTATATTTGAATAAACGGATTAAGGGCTTAGGGTGAAAACTGGATTCCAAATCTAATTGTGTCGCTCTACTCTCGTGGAACTAACGAATATTAAAACACGACCCAAATATAGCCAAAGCTGGACTTTTGGTTTAATATTCACGCTTTGATATGCTATTACACAATTCTACGGTACAGTTCAATCAGGATTGAATGGATGATTATATTCAAATACGATATGAGTTTAGAAATACCCCTTAGGTAACAAAGCAACCTCGAAAAGTGAAGTAATCTCAATTTTATTTATTATTTTAGGTTACATATGGCTAATTTCACATGGAATGTATGTCTTTAACGGTATAAATACATATTTTATACATAATAAATAAATAAATTTAAATAAAATATCAACAAGCATCTTTTTATGGTTCGAACCCATCCCGCTACCACCAGATATATATTCTCAACAACACTCATGTAAGCTATATGAAAATAAAAATATGAATTACATATCTCTGTATATACTAAGATTTCAAACATATTTATTTTTCACTTAAATATTTATGTCCATTTTTAATTTCTGTTAACAATGATTTTAAATAACTGCTTATCTGACTTGTTCAATCATTTTATTAACAATAAATTTGCATCACAAAGAGATTTCTGTGTTGTTTTTTTACGATTCTTTATTTTTTTTAGTACTGTGAATGTATTTAAAGACACGCACACGTGATATGATAAATATAACAATATTATTAATAAATAAATAAACTAAAATTAAGTTGTATAGAAACATGAAATAAACCCTTTAAATTAATGGCGCGCTTTGATTATAACGACATTTATCATCAGAGAAAATAGAATTTACTTTACGACTTTTTTATGCTCGCTCCCGTTCGGGTTTTTAATACGGCCGTACAAATAAAACTCTACGGAAGAAACCATTAAGGTTGCTTATTCCTGTTCCCTAACTATTTTGATTCCTGGCGCCATATTTCCACCCTTCAGTTTGCATATGAAGAATTATTTATAAAACAAGTTTCACCCGAGCTTTTATAAGATGACCGTAAATCTGATACAGAATATATTATTGTGTGCGTACATTCAGATCTCAAGAAATTGTGAAGAAGGGTGATGACAGGTTTATACGCATATATTTGTCGAGGCGAAAAGAGAAATGAAAAGGGTAACATGTATAATGGAGATACATTAAAATGGTTTATTTTCACTGGCGCTCAACAGGAATGGGCTGTTTTATTATGTTTGGAATAGTAATATTTATTCGAAACGTAAATCGTTCTGAAGTGCAGCTTGATTTATTTGTGTTATTTCTAATATTTCATCCTTAAAAATGTTAAGCGTACACTCTGAACTTCGAACTCTTATCTAAAAATACCTACTTAAGTCATTTTCTGTAAATATCTCCAAAAAACTCTCCTACTTCTCTGAAGTTAGGTACATTATATAAAACATTATCAAACTTTATTTTACTTTTGATAAATCTTTTCGTATCAGATTATTGCGTGAAAGAAATCTTTACGGACATGTTTCAAAATGTGAAAATACTTGTGACTTTCAAAACACTAGCGACATTTAAAATTAATCATGTAGTTTAATAAAAATATATTATAATTTTTTTGATAACAAAAAAATATAGGTAATTTAGCTATAATTATATTTTTCATTTAATTATTTTTTAATGACTATATAAGAACTCTTTAGTAGTTACATAATAATATTTTACAAAAAATGTGAAAAAAATAACAATTTCAGTACCATATTTTTTTACGAAACTTGAAACAGTATATATCTTCTTCTTCATTATCCTTTGTTCTTAGTCCTGACTTAGTAAAGCATAAATAGTACAAATAACGACATTCTTCGAAATTCCAATAATTTGTATTAAAATAATCAATGCACAAAAATATCAATGTCATTAATTAAAATTTTAACGGAAATGGACAAATTTTTAACGATTCTGTAGTTTTGAGAAAAGGTTATTTAAGGAGCTTAAACGACACCAACACCATTTAGATCATACTAAAATCTTTCCGGTCACCTTAACGTGTATATATGGTATACGTTTTTCTTTCTTTCTTAATCCTAGAAAATCAAAAGTTTTACTAGACTCGATGAAATAAAACAATGCATTTCCCCACCGGATTGTCATTTGGTACACAGTACCCAGTACACGCCGTGTACACAAAATTCAAGAGACAATGCACTTCTCTTTTCTCGCAGCGATTCTTCCTTCAGCCTCTTCTGCCGGAAACAATGTGGCAGATTCTTTCTCCAGAACAATGAGAGAGCTCACATCACAATGTCCCACGAACTTCATCGATCCCTGGTCCATTGTTAGCGAAGAAACAAACTTTTGGATTACAGAATTGACCAGACGAAAAAAAGATGAGACGATAGGTGTGATTCTCGCGAGTTTATTCCCAACCTTTTCTTGAAAATTACACGACAGATATTTAATTGTATCACATTTTTAAATCAACATTATTGTAATTTCGTAGAATATCTTTCCAAATATAGTTTAATTTGAATTATTTACTTATATTATTGTAAAACGCTTGTATCATTTTTGCTCTACTAAGGAAGGACTAAAACTAAAGGATGATGAAGACATTTAATTGGCTGATTAAACTTTTGTGCAAAAATGATCTATTAATTTTTTAATCACCCTTTTTTATAGTACTACAATAAAAAAATATATTTAATGAAAAACATAAACGTGACACATAATTATTCAATTCGTGACGTTTTCCTATTTTTTTGTCCTTGTGACCTTAATTTTGAATATATTAGTTGTTTTGAATATCACGTGTATCATTATCATATGAAATACACATTTTCAGAAACTGTAATTTTAGTTAACGTTTTGGATGTAGTTATACTAGCGCCATCTACAATACGTAAATGGAAACTCGGTAAATTTATACTATCAATAATTGAATTACATCAACTTGAAAGTCTTTAAAAACAACTTAATTAATAATATAAAAATTAATAATTTCGAAGTAAAATATGTTAAAGTTTTTTTAACATGTGAAAATTATATTTTATTGAAAATTATATTAAATTATCTAACGAATATACACAATTTGATGAGAGCTACCACTGTCAATTGTAGGATTACCTTTTAATCATGTCTTATGCTATTTTATGTTTTAAAAAACTATTAAGTGTCAAGTATACTTTTATTCCCTCTATGAATAGTATTTTATAAAAAAATATTAATCTAAATACTGTAGAAGTAACAAAAAAATCTAATTTTATGGAACAAGGTATAAAAATGTGTATTTAAATACACCAATATTTTATTCGCTACTTGCGATATAATATTCAGTAATTAATAATTAAATTACTATCAATCAATGAATGCATCCTTTGTTCCACTAACTACCATGAATGATTCGTTATTACGTTTCATTCAGCACATTTCACGTACACACATTTATCTGACGTGTTTCACCCAAGTCTTTAATATATTATTCATAATAACTGTCGCCTGCACACGGATGCGCCGTTCTGACGTGACGTCACGGGGTGGTCTGACGTCACTAGTTTGTCACGTGATACGTAATAGGGTGGCTTGTATGGTGGATATTAAACCCGCAAACAGGAGTGACATTGGCCATTGTAAATTATATGCATACAGAGCTTTTGGGTTCTGCGTCTGAAAAATAAACGGTATTTTTATAAAAAAGCTATTTGGAGATTTTTTTAGAAATAAAGGCTAAGTTCACAATTAAAAATAAGCGTAAAGACGTAAATCACGTAAATAGTCGGAAAATGAATTATTTTAAATACTGAGTTTGAAAATGATACGGAATGCATCGAAAGATGTGTCACTAAAGATTTCAAGATATGGTGCTATTTATGAACCTCTCATAACGAGTAATTCGTATAGCGTACAAAACAGATTGTGAAAAATAGCTCCCTTAACGAGCAATATTGCCTAACGAGTGATATTTCGCCTAACGAATGACGCAGAAATGCATCTTTGTAAAAATTGTGTCTTTGACCAATACCATGGAGCTAGAGGTGGATAACAACGATATTGATGAGCTTTTGGAAGAGCACCGTCAAGAGCTGACCACCGAAGAGCTTATGGAGTTGTATTGTGTTTCACAGCAAGATAGCTTGATAGTGGATGAGGAGGAAGTAGCAGAATAATTACATCACTAGTTCGGCTTACGTGTCTTTATTTTTTTAAAGAGATATATTTGCGTTTTTTATTATTTTCAAAAATAATTCAATTTTTGACTATTTCTGTGAGCCTTAGCGGTTTATTATTAGAAATAGGCATCAAATTGTGGCAGAATGGGTTTGAACCGAAAAACTCTGACTCAAGAGACCGCGACACGGTACCACATCCCGACACATTTATTAAACAGTAACGTATATCATAGTCATACAGGAGAAAGTGACCAAGTGCATTTTTTACAAAAACGAGATCATTGACTTTTTGATATCTTATATTACCCTGAAAAAAAAACCCAAAGGATTTAAAACTTGGAAGTATAATATATTGACCCGTTAAAAATGACTAACTGCATTGATGTTTATTTTCTTGCCAAGCAAAAGAGACTTAAATGGCCCTCCTGAACATTTTACGTTTTGGTAGTTGGTCACTTTCTCCTGTACGACTACGATATCAAAATTAATATGCAATGATATTGAGATTCACGCAATTAATTATTTAATTATTATCGGGTGTAATGTGTGCGAGAGCGCTAGTGCACGAGATGAATTGCACAGTTAATCTTTTGTTTCGGATATTGCTACTACGCTGTGACGTCAAGCTACCACCCCGCATGCCATTTGCAGCCACCGACCCCCCGCAAAGAGAGACGACGTGTCACGTGAAACTGGCACGTGGATGTTGCACTTTTTCCCGACTATCTGCGGTCATGCGGATGAATTTACGAAAGTTTTAATTACTGCATTTGATGCATAATACGGAAACTAACAATCAAGCTGCTTCTCTGCAGGAGCAGGCAGAGAGATTAAAACGCTTAATCCCTGGTTTTTGCTTCTCATTCTTTGCCTCTTCCACATTTATGCGTCTCTTCATACGTACCCACCGATTATTCAGACGTCTGGCCAGACTGCTTTGAAGTATTTGAAATACTTGATCATATCAAGTTTTTCTCAGTCTTTCTCTACTCTTATTTCCAACTACATTCGCCTAATAAATTTGTTTTACTGTTCTCTCTTGACCCATTCGTTCCATATGCTCAAACCATCTTAACACATCTATCTTGATTTTAATTATAATGCTTATTCTCAGTCCAGCATTCTTGCTTTTATCAATCATATATCATATATCTTTGTACCGCACATTCGTAAGAGATCGC
This sequence comes from Brachycentrus maculatus, assembly GCF_059751285.1. NCBI lineage: Eukaryota > Metazoa > Arthropoda > Insecta > Trichoptera > Brachycentridae > Brachycentrus > Brachycentrus maculatus. Next base: position 658,647 of record NW_028280878.1, on the reverse strand, counting down.
ATTTCGAACAGTATTTTTTCATCCTTCTTTGGCCAATTCCATGCTTCACTTCCATACAATACGGTTGGAACCAGGGCTCCGTTGTAAACTGCCTGTTTAGCTTTCGCTGATAGGATTTTATTTGCTTTAAGTGATTTCAGTGCTCCGCTCACTTTCCATTATATATCATTATCAGTCTTTCCATCCCTAGAAACATTTTATTTGTTTTAATGATATTTTAATAAAAAAAATTCAAACCTAATTATTATCATGCGTATGGTGAATTTCTTAAGAATAAAATAGAATATCAAAAAATAATTCTCAAGTTATTTTTATTCGCATCATTGCGTCCGATTTACCAGGAGAACATCAAACCAAGCAGGTAAGAGTAACCTTTTCAATAAGCCCACTCACTCTTATCACTTGAACTTCACGTAAAGTCGCAGAAAGGGGGAGATAATTTTGCCGACACAAGTCTCGATTTATTGACATGTCAGAGGCAAGGCCTTGAATTTATAATGTTTCTTTCAGATATCTTACCCTGGCATAGAAACCTAAAAAATATTTTTAGGAATATGCCTATGTAGAAGATGAGGTGTATTTATTCTGGATCTGTATCGTCATTGATGGCAAATCTCGGGTTTAAAAAATTGATTCGACATGTATGAAGCAGAAGCCTAGTTGTATAATATTCGTTATGCTTGTATAATCTTAAATCGGTACCATTAAGATAAGAATGATTTAACTATCTGCTACTTTTATCTCTTTGGGTGGACATATCCGAATACTCGTATCGTTAAGTTACGATTGTCAAATATTGATTGCTCCAAAACGTTTCGCTTCATTAAACATATCGTAAAAAATGATACTTTATATCGGGTCGTGGTCCTGTCATTTCTCGATTTAAACTCACTCTTCCATAAATTTATTCAAATTTTTATATCGAGCCTATTAGCCCTACGAAAACAGTATGAGATTCAAAATATTTATGAACATAATAAGAACAATTTTATTATTTATTGATTCGGCATTAACTTTGTGGAATGACATGATTATTTTTTTAAAATGAAACACTTGAATATACCACTTTAATGAGTTTTATTTTTATTTACGACTAGTTTCGAAAACGACAGATGTTTTCATCTTCTGGTACAAATTGAAACTTAATTGTTTTAATTTGCACCAGAAGATGAAAACATCTGTGGTTTTCGAAACTAGTCGTAAATAAAAATAAAACTCATTAAAGTGGTATATTCAAGTGTTTAATTTTAATAAAATAATAAGAACAATATTTATAAAACGATGATTTGAAGTATTTGGTACGATTAAAATTTAAATTATGTTGATTATAGACCACTTTAAAAGGTTGCTAATAATTATTTTACTTATTTTATTTTAAAGCGGTAAAGTTTAGCTTATTAGATTAAAAATACCTACAGTAAAATTATTAATGAAAATTTTTAACTGTTATATTTTTTTATTTTTTTTATATATTTAATATAGTAACATTTTTAGTACAACATAATACATTTTCTAAACATTTAAACAAATGGCAAACTTTTAGTTTTAGATTCGCTGTGCCTCTCCAAAAAAGAGACTGAGCTCTTGTGCTTGAAGAGTGACTTACACTCATGGTTTAATGTTTTATATAATTAATGGTATAATAGTCTTTTTTAATTTATTTTAAGATTTATATGTAATGGGCATTAATTTTTTTCTTAAGAATTTTTATATCTTCTACTTTTTAAAATTTCTTTAGGGAGTTTATTGAAATATTTTTCATTCCCAAAAATTTTAAGTTTTGTTGTATATTCTTTCTTATTTTCCTAATCTCACTGACTAGTTTCAAGGATATTTGCAAATATTTGCTTTGTTTGTGTATCTTAAATCCTTAAATGACCTTTATTTTTTTACCTTTATATCACGAGAACCATTCAAAGAAAAACAACAACATTTTAAATATTTTTATAAAGATTAAAGTGTCTAGTCGCATAAGTTAACGCTTGGCTTGCATTGGTCGGGCGACATTTATCTCGTTATGGGTATCTTATGAATTCTACCTTAATCCGCTGCGACCAGTTTTTTTTCGAAATAGATATTCGCCTCTATTTCGGTTAAATTAACATTTTATCATGGCTATCACGAAGATTTAAATATCCCATTAGCTTTTGAAAATTTTATAACACGTTAATTATTCCAGTCTGTGAGATTGTGATTTTTTACAGTTTTATTAATAGAAACATGTGACTACGATTTTTTTTAACATTATTTGATTGGTATTAATAAAATAGGAAGCTATCACAAATGTCAGGGAAAAAATCGTGGGTTTTGATAATAATATCACGTTTTCAACTTTTTTACATTTTTGTTAGTGAGTTATTGGAAATCATGTCAGATCGATATTGAATAAGTGTATGGTATTATTTTTCCATATACCCTTAGCTAGTAATTACTAGACGAATATTTCTTGTACATATTTATTTATGAAAACCGGTATACTCTTCGTTTTATCTATTAAATCAGTGATAAGCTACAGTTTTGTGCTAAGTTTAATTACAAAGTAACTAGATTTTATCTTGACAACAAGATGGAGATATATTAATTAAGACGGTAGTCCACAATCTCGAATTAAATGTGAATTTTTCTAATTTCTCTTCGGTAAGAGTTTTCCTTTGTCTTTTACTGCTGCTTCATACTGTTTTTGGGTGATTCCATTAGTTGTTATTTGGGGTTGCTACGCAATGCATAATAAAAATAACATTTAGAATTTTTTTCACGGAGTGTGTGGAAGTTTTTGGTAAGGGAATGTAATTAATTATGAGTATTTTAATGTTTTCAATGTTTTAATAAACCCTGATGATTTCAAAGTTCTTGTCGAAACCGGTAGGTTAAAGTGTACTAATAATAAAAAAGTGGTTAAAACAAAGTTGTTTAATTTTATAAAGTTTATAAAATGTGCCACAAAGTATTTGCGAAAAACATTCAAGAAATGTTTCCCTTCGTAGTTAGTAGCAAGGAATCAGTAATTTCTTAACTTAATTAGAATAATGATAAGGAGAGTGTTATTTACTAACTTAATTTAAGCCTTTACTGATAGAGATGGCAGAAATTATTGTGCTGGGAAAATGGAAAATTTAGATGAAATATGGCCTGTCGTTGGCTCGCAATTAATAAAAAAACGTGATAATAATGACATATTGGGGTGAAATTCACTGTTTATGTACAATTATTTAAGCAAAAATTAGTTATTTATAATTATAACTATTGAGTATGTGTTATAGTAGGCTAGTTATCCCATTGATTTTATGGATGCTGCAGAAAGAAAACACGATTCGAAAGCTTGGGCCTAGGGGACCCTATTGTCTAAGACAGGGACCTACAACTTAAGGACAAAAAGAGCTGACTTCAACAGTCTAGTAAGACGATAAGTTCAAATGGAGCCAGGAAGAAGAGAATTATTTTGGCCTAATAAATTACAAATCCAAGTGTGTTTGGTATGATTATCTTGTTATGTCATGAACTCGTTTTTATGGGGTACAATAAATAATAAAATAGCAATTTATCTTGAGACTAGCCTCTTAATGAAACTACACGTTTGATATTTCAGATACTGCCAAAGCAATCGTTTCCGATACCTCGACCGTGCAAAGTCATTTATCATTTTAGATTAATTAGATGCGGTCATACACATGCGCGAACTAAATTGTTTACGATGGTCCATGGTGGGGCCGAACTTGTGAACTACAATTTACTACTAGATGTGTACACGCTCATGTGGCAACTTGCTAGTTTCTGAGAAGGTTATACGACGCACAAAATTTTAAACTTATCGTCGTAAAAGTACCAAGTTTTTTGATCGTGTAAAACTTCTCAACTCGCGCCTCGCCAAATATTGCCTAAGAGATTCTAATAAACATGAATATTTGTTTTATGAATTAATTTTAAAATAACATTGGTTTGATAATGCCCTAACAAGGCGAAAAAATTGTCACAATATATTTTTTTATGTGTTTTTGTTAATAAAATACAACTTAGTCGACTCAAAAAATCTGTATTTGATTTAAAATTAATACATTAATTAAAATGGAGTTCTGCAAATTAAACGCCAAATCAATAAATAAATTAATATTTTTGACTGCTTCACTTAGTTTTACGTAGTATTAAGAACTTTTTTGGTGTTATTTACAAATCATCATAAAACTGCATCAATTCAATTTACTGATCCGTGATCCATAATATAGAAAACCCTCATAAGTATATCAATTATATTTTTTCATTGCTTAAAGGTTTGATACACAAGTAAAGTTTGGACTCAGTTATAATTGAAACAACGCAACGATTTAAACTAACTGTTATTTTTAGTTTAAAAAAAATACAATTAAATCCTGTCTTTATATATTTTTGTTGTTGTTTTTTAGATTAAACAGACACATAATAAATATTTCCACAAAGTAAGCAATAATAAGGAGAGTGTTTTATTACCATACCACAAAGTTATAAATGCTTTTAATATACAAAATATAAAATATATTGTTTTACGAAATATCTCCAACCATCTCTAAAGATGATATTGCTACTGGTTAGATTATTAAATGCCGAATGCATAAAAAACTGTCATGTATTATGATAATAATTTCTTCATATGGTGCTCGCTCATCACAAACGCATACTTTCCTGATACACCGCTAGTGCTTCAGATAGAAGATTGACATTCTTTGTCCGTGACGCTTGGTTTGACATGCTGTCTGTCTGCCTGTTAGTGTCACTGACTAACAGTTAAAAAGTTTACGAACGAAAGTACAGTACTGACAATATTCTTATAAAATAAAATAAAAATCCTTCTTCGACTAGTTTACTTTGTAACTCCACTTTACCAACGTATCTTTAACAAAATTCTTAGGCCGGGAGATCAGAAAGAAAGTCATTGGCAAAATTTAGCATGAATTTGACTAATATGATAGTTATAGGTCCAACGCGCGTGGTGTAAGCAGAAAATGCTTAAAAAAGAATCTTATTACGGACAAAAATAAACTCATTATTTACAAGTATAAAACCTCGATTTCATTTATATAGATGAAGAAGATTATGAAGTCTGTGTATTTACAGGGCTTATGACCTGTTGTAGGCTGGTTAAGTTATTACTTATTTACATGCAGCATTCACCAATTCTACCATGATTGACAACCACACTACTCATTTTTTTGGAACTCCTAGATAAATTCATCAATCTACAATTGCACAATCATAAACAGTACATATGAGTTCACCACAGCCATCATTGTTGGATTGAGGAAAGCCTTTATTAAGCAGTGACACTTTATTTAACGTAAGCTTATGGCGATCATAACCCTGTAAATACCAAGACTACCATATTCTTCTTCATTTATGTTGGTATGTCAAAAATATTTAAAAAAACAACTCCTAAGTGGAGGTTATCCAGATTTGTGAACAATCATTTGGAGACACTCAAAATGTAATTTACTTTGAATACACTAAATTATTTCATTAATTGATTCGGGGGTTGCTTTGTGGTAAAATCTAACCATTATTTATTGTAGTTTTACTTAAACACCGCATGCAATAAAACACGTGTCACAATAGATTTTAAGAAATTGTGGTATTTTCTTTAGTAAAATTTAAATAAAAAAAACATCAAATTATTTTTCAATTTGATTTTTTAACCTTTGCTCTCGAAAATAAAACACATTTATTTTCACTTTGTGTATCCTCAATCAAGCCGCCCAAAGACATAATGTTATCTTATCACGACAGCGTATTTCTAGACCAGATAATAATTCAATCCCTAACAGTGTAATGGAATACTGGTATGTAAATGTACTCCCTAAAACGAGCGGCATTAAGCCGTACTCCAAGGATGCATTAATAATATCTAATAATAACAAATAACTGCTTGACGGATGACAGATTAAAAACGGAGATATGAACATAACTCGAGGTATTAGAGGAGACATCTTTCTAAGAAATTTTATCCTATTTTGTACCTACTTGAAATGTCACATGGAAAATATCCTTCGTAAAGTATTAAGTTTGATTTTGTGTCGATGGCTTTCTTTCATAGAGCTACATCTGGGAATAAGTAATTACTAGATGATTTATTTAACTTAGAAATTATTAATTTTTATGCATTTCCGAATGGAAACATGTACCTATCTTAAAAGATATTCGTTGTTTTTAAAGAAAAAAGGTATACCTTTGGGGAACTGGGAGTGGTATTCGAATATAGTAAAACAAATAGTAAACAAATATTTTTTACTTGTTCTATGGATCTGGGGCATTGATATCTATCCATAATATATGACTTGTCATTCACAAAAATGTTAATTTCTATAATCACCAACGGAATCGACATTTACTACTTACACCATACTTACTTCATATATTTCGAGTATAAAATATACTTTCAGTGAGGAAAGAATAGTAAAACAAATTTAGGCGAATCTGGTTGGTAATAGAAGAAGACCGAGGAAAACTTGGCATGATGAAGTATTTCAAATGCTTGAAAGTTGTCTTGTCAGGAGCCGGAATAATCGGCGGGTATGTATGAGGAGATGCATGAAAGTGGAAGAGGCGAAGATTGTTCGCAAAAACAGATTGGTGTGGCGTCCGATTCTCTCTCTACCCCTGCGGAGAAGCGCCGTGATGGTAAGTTTGTGAGTTTTAGTTAAAAAAAACTGTGTGTAAAATATTATACTTAATTACTCACTAATGCTAGTAAAATGTTGAGTTTCTATTTTATCTTCAAATTTTTGAGTGTGAGCAGCAAAATGACATTTTTAACACTTTCCTTATCATTCATCGTTTACTTTGTGTAATACCACTCTAAATTGCTATTACCATACCACAAAGTTAACAATGCCTTTAGTATACACAATATAAAATGTATTTTCGAAAAATTCATAAGTATTACAGCTTCTTAACGAATCGCAACTGTTTATTATGTTTCAGTTTTCTAAAGATTATTTACTATAGTAAATTACCTGAACGTATACACGAATACTAAAAAAAGTACAAGTTGTCATTCGCCTATCGTTTTTAGGATCTACGTCACAGTGATTAGTGTCTCGGTCGACATTTTCGTCCCTGAATTGGTTTAAGATTAATATTAATTTATTAATACGGACAAGTATATGATTCAGGTTATATAATGAGATGTAAATCTCCCGCCTTTGTTCCTATACGCTTACCGCCAATTTTATCTATGACTTCATCCCACCTCATTATATTTATAATTGGAACACTTAATGATTTATAGACGTTGCGTGGAAAGGTTTTTTTCGAGGTGAAAGAGAATCAATATCGTATTCATTACTTCAGTCGAAACGAATCGAATGCTTTATTACATCATTAGAATTTATTATAGTATAGGAAATTCTAAAATTCTGCTTTTTGAAATAGGTACCTATCTGTTTAAAATATCAGAATCTAAAAATAATCATAATCAAACCATGTCTACAGTCTTTTTTTTAATTTTTAATAATTTTCTCATTGATGTTATGTAAATGTCATTACAACATTTTTTGTTTTTGTTTTTACCGTACTTGAGAATTTAAGTGACATTTTAATCACGTAGATTTAAGCTTTGTCTGTATTTTCAAAAACCAATATTAAGTTTGTTTGAAAAAATGGGGTCTTAAACATCGATTGTTACCTCGAAATATCGTTAAATTCGAAGGAATAGAATTAAATATTAAAATAGTCCAGGGAGCAATGTTTGAATCTCGGTCTGTTTAAGGTGTTTTAACATTTTAATTTCCAAGGTACGCGATAGGAGATCTCAATTCCTGTTCGATCTACGCACCTCCCACCGTGGTTATCTGATCAGGAGTGCATAAAATCTCTCAGCTCAAACAAATAACTCACCGCACTATGATATTACCTCCGCTAGCCTCCTACCACCCCCGGTAGGTACTAGTTACAGCTAATACCAGGCTTTCACGAAGATCGCGGGATGAGGAACGCTGAACAAATTGCATCTCACGAACCGTTTATTATTTTTACTTTCTGCTGCATTATGTTTCTCTGGTATTTCGCACGCGTACAATTTGAGATGATTGTACGTCATATATTAAGATTTCCACGTGATTTATGCATGAATCATATAAATCGTAAATTCACCTTTTAATTGCTGCGAGTTTGAGAAAGAATAGCGAATACTTTGTTTCATTATTTTATTGTATGCAAACATGGAATTTAATTTCTTAATAATATCATATTTCGTACTATAATTGCGGGTTTTGTCATGCATTGAGTTTATTCGCTTTACTCGCAATGATCACATATGGACATATTTATTGCCTCAATTTTTCACTCCGATAACCTGTGATTCGAGCGATTTATTTGTTTACCAAATTTATTATCCATAACCACCGGACACTGGAGTAATGTTAGAATTGATAATACCCTTCTCGTTAAATTATTATTATTTTAATTGCACACTTAGGGAAATACTTAACATGTTATTTACGAACCGGTTAATGTTATTAATTGCGAGAACAAATCGAGTTTCTTCCTCCGATGTCGTCGGTAAAGTTTAAAATTGAAAACATTGGCAAATACATAATATTACACCAGGAGATTCCCATCGCAGAATCCTCGGTTCAGCCTCCAACACGTATCACACGGAGATTTATACTCCTCATAGGAACCTTGCCATTTCATTATAAATATTTATAGTCACTTAAGTTTCTCTTCTAGACGCATCTTAACCCGTTGAATGCGACAATTATTAAGAATGCAATATTTCTAGCAATTTTATTTCAGTACAACTAATTATGTAAAATTACAGTATGATTGCCAATTTTATTATTCAAATAGAATGCAAAATTTTATGCAGTTTTATTTTCGAACACCTAATTACTTATATCATTTTACAGTAGGTCCGCCGAATTCATCCTTGAAATATGATTTGTTTTAAGTTGTGTGCCTTACTTTACTTGTGGACGGTGACATATTTTATTTTAAGTTATTATACCGAACATAAAGAGGATTTAAAAAAAATTCAACTTTATTTAGTTTTTAATTAAATGAGTATTTTTTAAGATCTTCCGAAAATAAAAGATTCTCATTTTATTTCGCATTGCGTATTATGTTTCGATATAAGAGTAAAAAATGTTCTTAGTCACCTTCTATTCTCCCCAACTCACAGACCTATTAAAGGAAACATAAAGTGCGTTTTAGTCTTCGGATATACTAATAACGCATGTGACGAAAGTAATTTGTGTATATTAAACTCTCACAGCTATGGCAATAGTGAATATCGCTCTTTGCACACTAAAGTAGTAATCGTCCTGACGAAGAGACGGGTGTGTTTCGCAATCGTTAGACAAATATCTCATTATGTTTTCAAATACTTGAGTACCGTTTTGTGAATATGTCTTACCATAAAATAAATGCTTTAAATGTAATTACCATAATTGATTGATGTTTGACTCGATTCGAATTGATTTAGCGCATATATATTAGGCAGCTTGCTGTGCTCGATTACGCTTCACTGTGTCATCATATTTATCAATTATTTTATTGTAATTCAATATTATCGACCCACTTTCATGGTGAGGTTAGATCATGTTATATGAGGCGTTAATGTTTGCTTTATCGTTCTTAAAGCTTGTGTTCCATCGAGTCTGACCCGAGTCTAGTCAGTCCAAGTCGAGTCCATCCCGGGTGTTGTTCGGGCGCGGCACCAATTATTATGCAGTTATCTAGCAAGTTCTGCAATTATATTTATCAACCTCTCCGTTCCTCCACAATATTTCACTTCTTCTCATTTGTTATTAATTTCAGTCTCGCGCCAAGTAATTTATTATCACTAGCGATTCATAAACACTGGACTTGGTTTTTCTTTTCTCCCATAGCGTGTTATTAATATCCGAACTTGATTTACTTACTCGGCGAATCGAAATCAGCGGTATAGTTATTAAGAAAAAGCGTTAATTAACATTTTTAATTTGGTCATAAATAATTAGATAACGAATCAAAATATTTATCTTTACAAATTTTGATTTATTCTTTTCGCAGATTTATCGCGTACCTCCGAATTGATGTCTCTGTATTAAATGAACCGGCTATAAATTATAAAATATTTATGCATTGCAAAAATTCTGCCATTTATATGACGTTTTTTAAATTATTTCAAACTCCTTTTAAAATCACTCGTAAGCTATTAGATGTTTAATTGAAATTAAATAATAATATACTTCTTTTTTTATTTTATTTTAAATGTGTCTCAAATTGATTTGTAATATGCATCATTCTTTACTTTATTGTGAAAGAATATGTTAGTCTGAGCATCCCAGGTCTTACGATCTGGCATTTGGCTGGCTTAAGCGATCACATTATACACTTGTTTAACGTTCACCATTATGACCATTATTAACATCCTTTTTCTTGAAACTGCCGGTAAGGTTTTCGATACATTTTTGAAATATGACTGATCGTCAGTTGATGGATTAGTGATGTATGTATTAAGCTTATTCCTGTTAAACATAGGTGAGATTCATTCCGAAATATTTCGTATATATTTTTTTGGGCACAGCCTGAAATAACATTTTTTAGATACTTCTATTTCGACCACTTGATTTTAGCAATATTAATATTATTTATTATATCGGACACCGGATTATTCACCCTACAGATGAGATGTCAATTTCGAAGGTGTTTCAACTTGATATGAAACATGTTCCTTTTAAAATTCTGTAAATATCTTTTTTTTATTGTTTACTTATCTGTGTTTTAAGATAAATGTTTTAAATTAATAATCCGCAACTCTATCGCTACACTTACCGCTCAAATTGGCAGCTACGCGTCCATCAATTTTCAATAAACTTAGTATTACCGTTATTTACGCCACTGCATCGTACGAGTATCAACACTTATGTCCCGTTCCACAAGGGGTTCAAAAATGGCCCTTTTCAATAAATACTCAATTATTTTACTTCATTAACATAACTTGTGTTTTAAAAATAATAAAATGCTTTTTTTATTTATTTTACTTGGTAATTACCACTAATTCTCAAAATCTATTGTAATACGTGTTTCGATGAATTCACATTTTTCAAACACCTTATGTGAAACAAAGTTTAAAAATTAGAGTGCTGACCTCGAGACGTTGAAATACATATGTGGAGAGGGTAGAAGCTGTTTTTTTTTTAAAGGAACATGACACTTTAGTCATTTTCCCTTTATTAGCTATAAGTGTGGAAATTTACGACTGATAATATTTTATTAGTTATTGTTGTCATATTTGATTTTTATCTATTCAATGTTTACCAATCTCTCAAAAAAATATATTTCTTTATCATAATTCACTTTCCCTGATTATTGAATTTTCTTGTACTGATCCACAGTCGAAGTTTAATTTATGTATACTATTATATATTTTTAAAAATATGTAGTGGTTTTTAACAAGTAAAAAAAAAATAAGAATCATGGAAACATATTACCATAAAGTGCTGAATCAATAAGTACAATAATTCTTTCATATACAACATTTTGAGTGTGTGGATTCGGATCTCACATACTAATATAAGAGTTTCTGCTTAATAAAAAGCTTCTTTACATCTCACCAATAGATGTCTCTAGTGAAGTTTTAGTGATTCATGAACAAGGTTTCTAAATTGGTTCATATATATAGAATTTCCAAGAATTTGAGTAGTGTGGTTGTCAATAATGGGTAGAATTGGTGAATGTTACACGTGTGTAAAGTGATCACTCAAACCAGCCTATGACGGTCGTAAGCCCCGTAAATGCCCAGACTTCCATATTCTTCTTCATCTTTGATGAGATGTCAAAAAATAATATTCTTTCATATTTTAAAATCTCATTAAATTCAACCATCAAATTTTAATCTGCTTTATTTATCATAATGTGTATCGTGTTTTTATTTTGTATTATTTTTAATCCAATATTTAACATATTGTGACCAAATTTGTTAATATATTTAATTGTATTTATACCTTCGTAGACGTTTGTATGCCTTCGATCTTAAACTAATAAAATGTTTGGATGAAAAATGTGTACAAAAAATGGAAAATTAACATCAATATTTATTCCGGGAGACTGGCATCCGACGCACCCTGTACAAAACATGTTCTCCGCATCTAATCCATTTTGTTTGTGTTTTATTTCACCAGTATTCCGTATACTTTACCCTCCCTGCGAACAAGAAGCAGTTAGCGGCCTCGCCCATACCCTGTACTGCGTAATTCAATCTCAATCACTTGCTCCTCGGATACTTGCTTCGGTTTCCGTTAGACGGTAATTATATTTGCCAGAGAACACCAGCTCACCCGTACCTCCTAACAACTGCTCATCTCCTAATACTGGAGATTATAGGATATCGATTCGTGTTTTTCAATCTCTCCACTTATCTTCAGCGATGTTTCCTCTTCCATTGTTCTCATTACGGTCAGAGGGTTTATAAAACAAACTTATTGTGGTATGAAGCGTCTCATACCAATGTTATATTTTATTTGGTTCTGAAGGCTGACAAAAAAAATTTGATAGTAAATTTTAAAATGAATTGTATCCAATTATTTTTTGGCATCTCATCAAAGATGAAGAAGAATATGGAAGTCTGGGCATTTACGGGGATGACGACCGTCATAGGCTGGTTTAAGTGATCACTTTACACACGTGTAACATTCACCAATTCTACCCATTATTGACAATCACACCACTCAAATTCTTGGAAGTTCTATATATATGAACCAATTTAGAAACCTTGTTCATGAATCACTAGAACTTCACTACAGACATCGACTGGTGAGATGTAAAGAAGCTTTTTACTAAGCAGAAACTCTTATATTAGTATGTGAGGTCCGAATCCTGGATTATAATCACACACATGAGAAACGCCAGAAAATACCATTTTCATTTTTATTTTTTAAGCTTATAATTTGACCAGATAATTTATTTACAACATTTTGAGTGTGTCCAAATACAAATATTGTGTAGTATAAGTATTGTAGTACAAGTATTGTGTGTATAGTGTGTCCAAATATTTTGTGAACAAGTATTTGGACACACTCAAAATGTTGTAATTGTATCCAAGTTTTTAATCGCTTATTTTCGCTCCTAACTACATATTTATAAGAATAGGACTCGGCCACGCGTTGCTGCGGCTGAGTCTGTCTAAATAGAAAGAAAGAAATACATTTCTAATGTTTTGCTTCACAATGCTTGTGAAGGAATATAAATATATGAATGAACATTGAAATCTAAAACAAACAAAAAAATGTGCAATGTCAACAGCTTTCAAGAATAATTCTGTTCGATATGAGCATTGTTGAGTAATGCGTCTGTTGCTCTTACGTCCAACAGATGGCCCTGCCATTGCGGTAAAGGGTTTTTTTTTCAAAAAATCACTTTTTTATCTGAACTTACTAACTAACTAACCATCACGCCGCTTCCCTGCTGGGGTAGGCAGAGAGAATCGAACGCCACACCACTCTGTCCTTGCAAACATTATTCGCCTCTTACATACATTCATACATCTCCTCATACATACCCGACGATTATTACGACTCCTGACCCGGCCGGTTTCAAGTATTTGGCAAACCTGATTGTGTTAGGTTTTCCTCGGTCTTCCTCTGCTTCTTTTTCTAACTACATTTGCCTTATAAATTTGTTTTACCGTACTTTCCTCACTCATACGTTCCACATGTCCAAACCTTTCTTAATTTTATCTTTGACATTTCTAATTATTTTTTTTGTTATATTAGGTACTAATAAACTTTTGTTTTACATTTTTACAGTGTTGGGAAAATTGCGAGCTGCTTCAATCAAACTTCCAAGTCTGGGGTTCCATGTGCCAAGAGAAAGACATATGTGTAAGTACAATATATTTTAAAAACGTTATATTTTTCCAATTATTAATTAACCTGATTATAAACAAGTGTATCTTAATTCTTCAATTTTAATCAAACATTTTGTACATTATCAATTTCACTTTTTGAGAGGTTATAACTGTTTTATCAAAGCTTTAACAAAGAAAAGTTTTTCTTTATCGTCTCCCAGAGGACTTCCACTTTATGTCTTATTAGCCCATCCAATGTGCTGAAGCATTTTATTAGAATGATTGATTTCGGTAGATTAATATAAAGTTAGTCTGAAATTTATCAGGAAAACATAAATAAAATGGTTTGCATAAATACTGGTTATAATAAAAATCGAATAAAATTTGAAAAATTGAAAAATTTTGAAAAATGGTGAAGGTAGTCACAAATACAGCTATTCATACAGTGTGAAATAAATAACATGCTTTAAAAAAAAATGCGAACTTTGTTTTAAACCACTTTATTGTGGTGCTATGTTTCCAACTGGTTTTGATAAGCACCCTTCCTTCTTCAGAGATGATAGGTTGTACTTATCATTAAAAAAGTTGAAATACATATTTTTTACTATCAAAATCAAGACGTGGATTATTAAAGTAGGTACCAATTAACAAAGTTATATAAAATGATCGGGTATGTAAATTTAATAATGCGTATTCGTATAGAGATATGCCTGCTAATTTAAGAGAATCGAAGCAAATAAATATACAGACCACGACAATTGGACAATCGTCATTGTTCCTCGAATGCAGCCGAACGCGCCTTAATTGAATATTTCCATTAAGTTTAATTGAATCATTGCTTAAGGAGCCGACTTACGTAAAGTCATGTTTATATGTGTTAGTCCAACTTGCTGCGGACACGGCGGTGTCTCTTATCATCTCCGGCATGAACAAAACGGCGTCCCAGGCTCCCAGGATCCCCAGCCAACAATTGCAACAATCGGGTCGCGTTGTCGCGCCATCTCATCCTTGTAATAGCTGTTGCGACACTGCGAACAGCATCAACCCGACCATACAGATAATAAACATACCGGAGATGTTCATGGTACACTAGAAGCTTACAGCTAGCCGTACGAATGTGAAAATGTCCCAGCATATTAAACGGCGCGCAAAGACATGATTATATAAAGAACAAACACTCTTCCTGTTTAAAAAAATATTATTTTTGAGCTAAAAGGTTATATTTTATATGAAGGGAATAAAATACATTAAATTTGCGACCTGACACTGGTTGGGTTACGTGATCACTTGCTAAACTGGGCAACGTTAACTTTTGTTTATTTATTCTTTTCATGTACAAAAAACATACATTTGAGGTCTTATTGCGAAGAAGCAATAACTTCCTACCAACCATAAATAGTCTAGTGATATTGGTCAAAATGTTTGATACCTTATATAACGGTTTGCAATCGAAGGTAGATAGTCCTTGAATATAAAGTCTAAATGAAAAAGAAAGAAAAATCATAGAATAAAATTGACTGCTGTATCAATTTAGCAACTTTTATATATATGTATATATATATATATATATATATATATATATATATATATATATATATATATATATATATATATATATATATATATATATATATATATATATATATATATATATATATATATATATATATTGAAGATTCTCCACCATTATACAAGAACTCTTCTAAATTATTTTACATATCAGGAGCTTGTATATTTTGATACATGTATTATTTTGAGGGTAAATCAGATTTCGTTAAAATAAAAATAAAAATATAATTTTCTTCTCCTGTTTTTACTATTTTTAATGTATTACCATACATATTAAATTTCTTAATTTCGAGTGGCTCGCTTGGGCACCCTACGAAGTATTCGAAGGAGTAAAGATCTGTTAAATTTCCGTTTCCGACGCTTGTCCATCACTTGGAAGCATTTTAGGGGAATGTAAACATCTCAAACTACCAGGAGCACATATACGGAAGCGGGTATTAACATTGCTAAAACGGCGACATTTCTCCATTAAAAATTAACATTCCAGCACTCGGAACAGGAATTTTCCCAGTGAATATTCACACCATACAATGAGGGAGTGATGAGCATCACTAATTCCTCAGATTTTCCATTCACAAAGGCGCTCAGGATTCCGTTAATGATTTAGTAACTCGTATTCCTTTGTTATTTTACTTAACTAAAACGTATTCTAATTAATTCTTTGGCTATGTAGAATTATAAATTTTCCCCGAAGACATGTTCGTATGCATAATTGATATGCTTTCAGGGGTACTAGATCTCAAAATTACTCGCAATATCTGAATATATAAAATAAAATATGGATGTATAGTTATGTTTGAATACGAACTCCGTTAATCATCAAAATTATTTTTTGACAGCCCTGCAATTTGTTCATTCAGAAACGCATCAATCAACAGGAATAAATGATACTCGTTTTGCTGGTTCGAAATTGCGCCCGATTTCACGAATCGCGTTTAAATTTCCAATCTTCGTCCCGTTGCCATCTTAATTACGAAATCAAATAAACATTCATATTCTAAAACGGTTTTCGCCGCGCTATTTGTTTTAAAGATTCCTCTTTTCCCGGGAGCGGCGCTTCTAATTACATTATGAAAATTCCATATTCAGAGACGTCGCCGTCCGCGGGAGACGAGCAAGACGCGAGTCTAAGATTTACAATGTTTAAATTAAAACGAAGGGAATAAATGAATGCGGCAAGCGATAGATGGCAGTTAGTACTACTGCGCTCCGGTAACGGTAATAGCGTCAAAGCTCCATTAGGGATTCCATTGAACCCTGAATGAATTGGGCTGCCCGGCGCCATTTAAATTGTAAGGCAGTCACGCTGAATTATTATTCCCATTTAGGGCTGAACAAGCTATACTATACGGAGACAAGGAATCGTATTTGTGCGGTGGAATCGACAATGGCGTAAGTTTTTCATCGGCCGTGTTCCTCATCCCCGAGGAACGGAAAACTTCAGATATCGTAGTCATAGATATAGGAGAAAGTGACCAAGTGCATTTTTAACAAAAACGTGATACTATTTGATATCTTACTAGCTTAATATTGCCCTGAAAAAATCCCGAAGGATTTTAAACTTGGAAACATAATATATTGACCTGTTAAAAATGACTAACTGCATTGATGTTTATTTTCTTGCCAAACAAAGGTGACTTAAATGGCCCTCCTGAACATTTTACAGTTTGTTAGTTGGTCACTTTCTCGTGTACGACTACGATATATTTTTCAAACCACTGTTTCCTATGCTCTGAAGCTCTATTCTGTTTCTTCATTTGGCCAGATTATTAAGCAACCTTTTCGCGAACAGGCTTTCTAAATTAAACCGTTCTGCTGTCTGTTTTTGTTATTTTTCAAACAGTGTAACCGAAGATTGATGTACTTCATTATCCTATAGCCCAAACTCTTTCGCACACGTATTTCTCTCCGGTTCATCTATATCTTCCTGTAAACCAACTTAAATCGCGCGGCGTTACTTAATGGTCCCTTCTCTCAACAATTGTTTCTACCCTTCTTCGCAATTTATCTAGCGCCATCTATTACACGTTAACACGCTCTCCCGCCTCCCTTCTCCTCTGCAGATCAATGCCAATGGTAGGACGCCATTACGAAGGATGGTGTTAGAACGGGAATGTGAGAATTCTACCGCCTGCCTTAATTAGGAACGGAGGGCCGCGAACATGTAAAAAGCGCCTATAATTGATGCCGGACGAAATTCCTTCACGGCGCGAACTAAATCGACAAGTTTTATCTCGGAAGTACACTTTTCATGCCAGGCGAAAGTACGTTAATCGTTCCTCACCTTCCACATGGTATAAATTAGCATCATCTGTACCAATTTTCGTGAGAAATAACTCTCTGAAGAGGGAACACAGGTTCTGAAAAAATCATCAATGACTAATGTAAATAATGAAGAATTACGAGAAAAACTTAACTCTTATTAAAATCAAGAGATTTGACTCATATATTTAAAAAAAAGATATGAGTGTCGTAGCAATGATTACTGAAATTCTATCGAACTTATTTTTGCGAAATTAATTTTCAAAGAAGTTTTCAGAATCACTTCTCATTAATTTAATATCACGAATTTAACAGAAAACGCGCTGAAATATTCATCAGACCGTTCGATTATCGAGGCCTGTCGCTGTTAACAATAGTTTTATCTTTGAATTGCCTCCGAAAAATAATCAACCCCTTCCTATGTTCCGCGCGCCTAATTAGACACTAAGAGGCGTCGAGAAAACGCCCTTCAAATTAATTGGGGGATGTTTGAAAATTGACTACCCCTCCGCGAACCTAGACTCCTGATACTTTCAGCCGAGAAAGAGAAATAATAGCAGCTCGAATTTCAAATATATCAAGCGGTTTTTGAAATTCTCCCTCGTCAAAAGATTATGTTACCCTGGCCCATGGAAGCAATAAATTTCAAGTTATCTGTTAATTAGTTTTAGTCGGCTTTTATTACACTTGGATTTTGTTTGATTATATTCATTTTTGTTTTATACAACGCTGAACTTTTTAAAAATTTATTATCTCAATAAAACTTTAATCCTTGTTTCCTAAAATTATATTGTTCTTTCATCCAAACGAAAAGTTTTTATTGTATGGAACGTATTTGAAAGAGAACAACTTTTTTCGAAAGTATTTCTCATATTTTTTTTCCTTCCATTAAATACGGTAGAAAGCATACGTAGGTACACCGAAATAATCATTATTGTTATTTTAAATTTTTGTTTTTATTTTATCTTTTTTTATATGTTTTTTTTACCACAAATCATCAAAGCTCACTTCGTGTTTAATGTTTCGCTTTGGGAAAGGCATAAAACTTGAAGACTTTTTTTCTAACCTTAAAGCTACATGACCGCGTCTTGAATACTAAACCCAGAATAAAACGATCCAAGTTTAAACAGAACCATTCCGGTACTCGCAGAGAGAGTCCCCTAAATCAAGTTAACCCATAAAACTTTATAATCTCCCGATACCACTTCAAAAGGCGAAAGTGCTCGAACCTACTTAAGAATACTATCGAAAACATTTTTCTTTTGACGAAGGGGCTGATTTCTCCCTCTGGAGCTGGCGGCGCGGGGAGCGGGGCACGGGGTAGGCAAGGCCGAAGAAGACATTCTCCCTCCAAGTGACTGAGTGACTGTTCAAGTGAATGCAAATTGGATAAAAGGAATGAAGCAAAAAGTTTCCTTTTCTCCACAGTCTTTTTGGTCGAATAAACATGACGCTGGGAAAACCAAATTGTTGATTTTCGATACATTAAAAAATCTCCTAAATAACTGTATTTTAAATTTATGGTTTATGATATATCCTTTCTTAAAATAAATCGAAATTTATTACCCTTTTATCAGTTTATTTTCAATATCTAAATTGCCGTTCTTTAATGTATTTCAATGGGTGGTTTTCTTAATCCTTCCTTAGGGGGAGATGGCATAAATACAATTTTGGGTCTCGCTGCTTTGAATTTTAATAAAATAAATTAGGGACTATTACTGAAATGTATTCTGTGATGTGCATTAAAGTCAAATGTGACGCATTTTTACAGAAAATAGGAAATGTTGACAGAAATACTTTAATGTGAAAAGGGAGAAAACATGTTCCAAAAAAATCACTTAACACTCGACTTCCAATTCGTCCAGACCAATACTTGTTACGTTTAATAATAATATATAATTTGATGGAAATGGTTTTCTTTTCGGAAGTTATTTATGACTTTGATTTATAACGTTGGGAATTATTTTCCATTCCATTTGTAAGCTAGTGTGACTTGCAAAATGTTGAATAACGCTAATTAAATCGAGCTATGCGGACATTCACGAGGTATCAGAACCTCATTTCAGATAAAATAGGGTCTATCGTTTGTTCCGTTTGTACGAATTTAAAACGAATTAAAAAGAATAAAAAGTAAATTTCGACGAGAATCGGTTTTATGAAGGAAACGATTTCTTCCGCCATAATTCACTATTGACTGTAATTTATTTTTGTCGACATAAATTAAACCCTTCACTGAGCAAAAACATTTAACAAAAACAACTCGCAAGGGAGTGAAGCACAATTCATACCAAATTGAATATCATTAATCTTCAATACTTTCGAAGCGGGATGTCCCTCTGGATGGAAAAACCAACGCTTCGCTAAGGAGGGTGTTCAAGAAAAAGGAGAAATCTTTGACTTGATCTCAAAATAGAAACTTTCACATTACCGACTGTGCCTGTTTACCGGTGCTTGTCTTGTTGACTCTGCGAGGGTAAGTAGGCTGTATTTTTCTTTCGTGGAGGTAAACAAATCTAGTTTCATCACTTAGTGTCGGGTTCCGCATTGGATGGCGGAAGCGGGTCACCCCTGTTTGCACACCTCCCCCCGCCTCGTGTTACCCTGGTATTTCCAGTATTTTGTTACATTTGAAACCCTTGAACTTTTTAACGGCAAATGGGTCATTTTTTGTATCCCAATGTAATATTTTAATCGGTTCTCGCTGTTTTAATAATTCACTGAGCGTTCGTTTCCTTACCCCCTTTTGTTCGGACGTTCAACTAATTACATAATTATTTTTCCACGTCTTATTATTTTATAATACTTTTCAGTAAATCCGCCTCCGCCTACTGGATGTCCCGCGTTCAAATCCCAGAGAGAGGGGGTAAAATAAATAAAAATGTTTTTTTTACTGTTATCTTTATATTTAATATTACCCTTGACTGGTACCTGAAGCGTAGAGCTGATCACCTTTTTCTTTCATGTGTTAACGATAAAGATAGTCCTGTGTTTATATGATGTTGTGCTCTATGCAATATCAGGTGTGGATGAGGGTTTGAATAAAACGTTCTTACCACTTAATTATATTTTTAATCGTATAATGATATTAAAAAAAACAGTGATGTATAATCTTGTTTCACATGGCCTCTACACCTGAAATTATTTATTCAAATTGACACATTCACCCTCCTTCCTACTTTTTCCTCTCGTATATTTAATTTCGTAACCTTTCCGCGAACATTTTTTTTCTAGAGCCATATTTGCAATTCATTTATGAAAGGTATAGCACCGGGGAAGATAGTCGCTTTTGATGGTTTCATAAATATTTTATACGAAAACTAATTATGCCTAGTACTGGCCACCTTGAGAGCTTTAGTGCGGAATCCTGTTTATTTTACATTGGATTTATTTAAATTCCAAGGTTCCTTGTTCAATTTGATGTTAGTAGAATTAATTAAAACTTACAATATCTTTTTAACGTATACTGATATCGCTCACTCCTTTCAACAATGTCATTTACAAAAAAAATAAGATTTTTCAGGAGAACGTTTTTAAAGTTTAAACATTTAATGAAAAGTATTGAAAATGAATATCAAGCCACTTATTGAACTTTTTACTGTGCGATAGACCTTTTTAGGTAAAACCTGAAGGTTTTTTCTCCATTTGAAAAATATTAAGTATATCTAAAAAAAAAATAAACAATACCTTTTCTTCAAACTGAAAAAACAACACTTTATGCCCTATAGCGAGTAAATATTAAGTTCAAAATATGCCGCTTTTGCTGGGATATAGTTTATTTTCTGGGCATTCCGAAAACATGCACAACTGAAAATTGACAATTTTCGATATATGATGTTGAAAGGAGTGAGCGATATAAGAAAAAATGTCCTGAATGTGGCAAGTAGGTCTTAAAAAGGGTTTCCTTCAATTTAATATTATAATCCTTAATGTCCTCGGTATTACATCCTTAAACGCGGTCACTCAAAATAAGCTTTCCTATCGAAATGTTTGTATTCGATTGTGAAACCTCTTTCAGCGCAAGTTGTATCCAATTTTCTCTTTTAGCTACGTCAGTGATACGATAAATAAAGGGGCTTAACTGTCTTTTCGAACTATTATCAAATCTATCACGCGAAGGATTCAATGGCTGATACGTTTTGTTGATCCCTTTTAAAATATCTTTCTCGCAATAAAATGGTGTCGTTCGGAAAATCCGCGTCCCGATGAAGCTGCTCGATACAACTAAGAATGTAGATTTTTTCTTCCCTATGAGAGATAAGTTGAGAGCTCGGGAGAAAGAATACATTTACCATTCAATGAAAGCCTGAAAAAAATATACAACCCTCTTTGCTTTTACAGCTTACATTTTACTTCGTATTTTTTTAGATTTTTTGTGCTGAGTAAGTATATACATTTTTTTGTGAGTTAAGATCTATTATCTTTTCTTTTAATATAATTTTTTTACGTCTTTGTTACGCTACAAACTTCATGTTAATTAAATTCCATACTTTTTGTACAGTCAATTGTCAATCCTAAAATTTCAAATATAACTATATTCAAAGCTTATTTTACTTTATTGTTTTATTTTTTTCTGAATTTTAATGCACGATAAAAATGTCAGTCAGTAAGGAATAAAAATGAATGAATTGAAAAAATACTTTTGGGATACACATTTCGCTCACTCCTTTCAAGAACGTCATAAATCAAAAATCGTCAATTTTGAGTTGTGCATGTTTTCGTAATGCCCAGAAAATGTACTACATCCCAGCAAAAGCGGCATATTTTTAGCTTAATATTTACCCGCTACAGGAGAGAAGGTGTTATTTTTGAATTTTGAAGAAAAGGTATTGTTTAATTATTTTTTTTAATGTACTTAATATTTTTCAAATGGAGAAAAAATATTCAGGTTTTACCTAAATAGATCTATTGCACAATAAAAAGTTAAATAAGTGGCTTGATATTTATTTTTAATACATTGTATTTTATGTTTGAACTTTAAAAACGTTCTCCTGAAAAATCAAGTTTTTTGATTTATGACGTTCTTGAAAGGAGTGAGCGATTTGTGGTTGTGATTAGTATATTTTCTAATTTTTTTTCTTAAAACATGCTTCTTACCTTATGTTTTTATATGCCTATGTACTGTACCTTTAATTGCTTTATATTTCACGTTTTGCCCTATGTTTTCTTTTTTTTTTTTCAGTTATGGAAATTACTCATCGCTAATATTATACATAAATGTAACGTATAAATGTAATAAATTTAAATATGTCTATGTTTTGTGTCGGGTTGTGGTCCTGTAGGTAGGACACGGACTCTTGAGTCAGAGTTTCTTGGTTCGGACCCACTCTACCACAATTTGATACCTATTTTTAATAATGAGGCGCTTAAGCTTATAGAAATAGTATGAAATTGAAGTATTTTTGTAAATAATAAAAACACAAATATATCTCTTATGATAAAAAAAAACATAATGCATGTAGTTGTTACTATTTGATAACGTAGTCAATAATAATATGTAAATGTATTTACCTAATTGTAGAACTTGTCATGAAGTTATCTCACATTAAAATAAAGCTTTTTGGATAAGAGTAATACTCCCCGTGTCATTACGGACACTGTATTTGAAGCTTTGATAATTTGATCCCTCGGGTAACCCCAGTACACAATCAGTTCTCTTCTTGGTCTTATTGTTACGGACAAGTGTTTGCATTGTGCCCGACTTCCCCGCCCCGGCGCGGATACATTTCATCCCCCAATAGTGCCCGTTATGGTGTCGTCCGCTTTATCTTTATGGAAATGAACTACATTTTGTATTCGTACACGTTGGCCCGGGTATAATGGACGTTAAGATAAATGCTGTTTTATGGGCCTTTTTATCAAAATGATGAAGTGTGCGTAAAATGCTTTAATAAAGGTCTCTCCATATTTTTAAATCTTCTACAACAATTGTGAAATTTATCTTCAAGATATCATAAATTCTATTTATAATATTATCTTTATTATGAATATTTCTCATACTTTTTTATGGAGCATATTGATAAGCATCAACAAAAATTTATAACCTAATGTGAACAATGGTAATAAATACCCACTTGAAAATCTTTTAAGTACATCTTATCCTTGACAGAATATTTTGAGGACCAAGTAAACTAATATTCTTTTAATAATATTATGTAATTCTTATTAAAATGGCCTACATTGGAAGCGTTTGTCATAGAACTTACAAATGTTGCAAAAAGACTGCGAATTTAAGTCGGTGATCGTTAGTTAGATAGACTGCGTTAAGTTTATCTCCACATAATCATAGAAAATCCGCATCTTTTGTAAATACAAAATATCCAAAGAAGAAAAAATAATTTTTTAGTTTAATTGTTTTTTAGTACAATTTTACCGAAAAACTTAAAATTCGATCGGTGAGAAACATCCCCTAATCGTGAAATGTATGGGAATTTGGTTAGGCGTGTTTCGTTGAAATTCTATTTAAATTTTCATAAAATACAGAATATTATCAGGCCTAACCCTCTTGAAAAGCCTTTATCTGCGGAAATGAATCCATTTTTCATATAAATTGATTACGTCGACTTACCAGGAGCGCAGAACCCTCAAGTGTATAGATGTAGAAAGAAGCCACCGCACGAGGCGGGGATGTCAGAATTGATTCAGCTGTTTGATGAACCGGATTGTAATTGTACTCTGCGTTGATATCAGAGCGTTCGCACCCCCGTAATACGCTGGTCCCCTGATACCTTCCCGTATCATTATTTGGTACACAAAAGAGTGAACTGGTTTTTTCGTCGTCTTCGCAATCTGTACCTATAGGCGGCAATGAATTTCACCCGTTAGGAGGTGTGGCGTTGATTGATCGCTTTCATCTCAAGTTTAACCCGTAAAATGAGAAAATATGTAGTACAAAATATTTTCAGCTTTATTTAATATTTATAACATCACGAAAATTACAACCCTTTTCATCCTCTGACGTTTTATTAAAACCAACGTGCTCTGATTTTTTATTCATTTCATTAACATCCTTCAAAGTACACAAATCTTATAAAGAGTTTCCTCCAAAATGTTTTATATAAACATAAATTATAAAAAAATCATTCTGAAGACTTCTTATTTAAAAATAAATTTGACGCTAATGACCGGTATTCAAAAAAAGGAAAAATTTAACAAAAGTCGTTTTCGACCACGGGTTTTCGAAAAAAATATCAAGAATTTAGGTTCATGCATATTTGCAGATTTATCTTTCCGTGAAATCTAAAACGGTTTGGGTATGTGAATATAATGAGTGAAGAAATAACAGTAAAACAAATTTATGAAACAAATTTAGTTGGTAATAGAAGCAGAATAAGGCCGAGGAAAACTTGGTATGATCAAGTATTCCAATTACTTGAATGTGGTCTGGTCAGGAGTTGGAATAGTCGGCTGGTATGAATGAGGGGATGCATAAATGTGGAAGTGGCGATTATGGTTTACAAAGACAGATTGGTGTGGCATTCTTTTAACCTTGCCTACCCCTGCTGAGAAGCGGTGTGTTGGTTAGTAAGATTATTCACGACCACTGTCATATGTCATACTGCTATTGTAAATAATGTTAACTGTTTTTTTACGTAGCCCCTTTTTGTAAAATTTTGATCTTTGAATGGTACAACTTCGTTAACAAGTTGTACCCTTCCCCAAAAACCCCGTCAGTATTAAGTGATCTCATATATCGAGTGGAGCTCGTATCTCGCTGCAACGATGTTATCGTGTAAATGTTGCCATTTCCTGGGTTCACACGGGAGATCCTGTAATGGCGGCCATAACTTGTCCGGCAAATGGCCACTGCAAACAACTATTTATTCT
The DNA here is from genome assembly GCF_059751285.1 of Brachycentrus maculatus. Taxonomy (NCBI): domain Eukaryota; kingdom Metazoa; phylum Arthropoda; class Insecta; order Trichoptera; family Brachycentridae; genus Brachycentrus; species Brachycentrus maculatus. The sequence goes on along the minus strand of NW_028280878.1, from coordinate 633,197 downwards.
TCCTTTCCACACATACTTCTGGGGAATCAAGCTTTACAATCGGAAGTAGAAGAGTTATAGCGGAAACGTTACTTTCATAGCAACGCCGACCAACCAATTGCCACTGCAAGTACTTTGTAAAAATTCGAAAGTTTAATTTAACCCTTTGAAAACATAACATTTTTATGCAACTTTTGTGAAATAAATATTAACTTAAAACATTGTTTTCGGGCAGTTTTTTATCAATCCCTAATTAGTAAAATAATTAGTGCTGTATACTACATACTCAGAAGTAACCGCAAACCCAATTCCGATCTGTACAATGTTTTTTTGGCGTCTTGCGCTCTACCATAAGTAAGCAAATAGAACTCTTATATGCGTCTCCCGGTCTCTACCAACAGTATGTAAATGATGCTTTTAAGTGTTTCCCGCAAACCACGCGTTAATATCATTTTATTTTTTTTTACACTCTATTCAGTATTAATTTCCAGTAAGCCTAGGGGACTTTTGTTTGAAATAGGAATCAAGTTCTCGAGCTCGAGCCTAAAGTTTCTTACTGATAGTTTGCAATCGTCGTTTCATTAATAGTGGATTGTCAACCTTTTCTTTACTTGATATATTGTATAATAAGAGATGTACCTTCTACTTGTCTTTCTTTAATATGTTATTTCTCCTTTCATATTCATGTGGTAATGTTTTTAATACAAAGAGAAAATATATCGGTGCAATTATGAAGGGTAAAAAAAGCTGTCAAATGTAAGAAACAATTCATGATTATATTATAATTATTTATTTTTGAATTGAAGTTTGACACTTGTTTTGATAGTGACATAACAAACAAACAAACAAACACGTAAACAAACAAAAAACGGTGATTTATTTTAAGGTAAAATTTATTTTAAAAACATGTTTGAATTTTTTCAGTGAATTTTATTTAAACTCAACATTTAAATTGAGATTTTAAAGCTTATTGTTCTTGCCTGAAAAAACTTTTCAAGTCGAAAAAAAATCAAACCAAAAATTTAAATGATATGGAGCTTTCTTGAATTATATTTCGATAATTAATTTTGTAAATTAAAAATAATCTTCTTACGTTTTTTTCAACAAAAAAAACATTTTCGTTTCTTTTCAAAGTGAATTATGTTTTCGTTTTATTTGTAAATAAACAAGGATAAAATTAAAACCGAGATTACAGTTTGTACGGCCATTATCTTACCTAGTAAGAACGAATGTACATTTTCCAAGAACATTGCTTATATATTTCTTCATTAATTTTAAGTAAGGATTTTCACACTACGGCCGTTTGAAGCTTAATGTGAACTTTATACAAAGTTAATGATAAATTTATTATTAACACATTGAATTTACTCTGCCGTCTTACCTTAATATGTCTTTAATCCGAATAATACATTCTAATGTTTCCAAAATATCATAGAAATTTTATTTAATTAACTTTGAATTTACACACAAATTAAAATTTTACTTATTAGAAATTCAAGGGCATTCAGGTCATAAATCACTTTTTTTATGTGGTGCCTCGTGATTTTTCATTTCCTAAAAAAAACAAATAGTCAATAATCCAAAAATGTATTAACATACCCGAGATGCACTAATGTGGAAAAGGCGAAGATTATTTGCAAGAGCAGATGGCGAAACGATCCCATGATATATGTCCCAATGGCAAAGCATTATCGATAAAATTAAGAAAAGTGTGTTGAGATGGTTTAGGAATATGAATCTAATGAGTGAAGTAAGATCGATGGTGGTTAGTTAATAAGTTCGTTAGTTATATTTAAATTTCATAAATATGTTTTTTTTACACCCATCGATTAGTATTTACTAAAGATTGTTTGTTTTTATAATCCTAAATACATTTACGTTGTTCGAATCAATTTGACCCTTACACAATTACTATTAAAATAATACTCTCTTGTTACTCAAACCAAGGTGTAGAGTTTTATTTGTGTTTTGGATGAAATTGAAAATTGAAAGTTCATAATCCTCGTTCTGTTATATACGAGTATTGTATATAGATACTAATTAAATTGCCTAGACAGGTTTCGCATATACGTAGGTAGACTTGTATGTGTCTCCTGTCTCAAACGTTTATAATAAATCATTGATTTCCTATCCAATTCCGCTTGGGAAAAGTTTCAAGATGAAGATTAACAGCGTGTTTACCTAAGTTCAGGAATTCCGATCATATTTTTTTATATTATTTTTCCTTCTAGACCCGGACTTCCTTCCGCTACATCAACTTGCAATTTTGTTCCTTTTCGCTCCATTTTCTTGTAAATATTTTTTTCCAATCATTGCCAGATTCATCCGCATTAATGTTCTAGTATATTTTTATATCGATTCGACAACCTTATGACATCTCATAAACTTTTAACAAGTTTTAAAATGTTTAACGCCTTTCGGATGAAAAGTCATTTGACTTCATCTAAATCTATATCTTTATTTATTTCTAAGACATATTTCTCTATTGACACTTAATTTCCTCGTTATATAAATCAAATAATTAATTGCTAGCGAGCGTATCACGACATTGAAATTTTCCAATTTGCTATGTGAATAGAGGCGCCGAACCTCTTAAATTGATATGTGCTCCTGGTAGAATGGTATTCATTTTGTAAGCCTGCCGCACCTCTGTGGAGGCATTAATTAAATTAACTTTCTTCCCTCGAAATTGAATGAACATTCCTTGTGAAATTTTCAACTACCTTCGTACCCTCATGCCTTCCTGTGAATGGCATAAGAGTTAAAAGCGCTGGGAATATTATTTTAATGTAGGTAAGCTGAATAACATTTCCGTGCTCACGGTTAGAAAGTAATCAGTTCTTGGAGATTATTTGTTTCTTAATAATCCGTTAAATTTAATTTAATATCAACTTTTGTTATTAATAATTAAAACAACGCAGTTTATTAGTTAGTGTATAAGCCAAGGCATTGTATAAAAATTGACAGAAATTGTCGTTAACTCTCCGTACCTGGCCACACAATGCTGTGGCTCAGTCAGGTTGACTAGAAAAGAAATAAATCAGGAACCAATTGTTTCTAATTTGTATAATTACACTATGCTTGTGAAGTAATGAAATAGCTGTCGAAACATTTAAATTGTGACAAGATTGTCAACAGATTGCATTAACGTTACCATTGCGGTCAAAAAGATTTTTCCTAGGTAAAAATCCTAACCAGGTATTTTTGATCACTTTATGAGGTATAAGATTTTGACCAGACGAAGTATATTTTTTATATATTTATACCGAATATATGAAAACATTCGCGTACCTAAATAAAAAGTTGTGTCGAAATTTCAGAACAATCGATTATGTCTTTGGGAGATTGAAGAACTGGTTGATCGTCGGCATATCTGTTGTATGGAAATAATTAATTTCAATTTTAAACTACTTTGAATACGTATAAGAGATTCATCTCAGAATTTTTCCTGATTAAAATGCCTTCTTTACTTAATCCCCCCTCTAACCGTCAGTGTAATGGCTAAGATATTTAATTTGATAAACTTTTCAGGAAGCTGGTGAAGGAATTTCCGTTCGCGCGGGAACTTGATGAATACTCAATAAATTTTGTATGGTGCCAACCACCAGCAAGCTAAATTATTACTGCTACCTCACCTCTATATAAATATGTTCATCCTGAAGATGTGGAAAGAATTTTAATATCCTTTATTCGTCTTCCTTAAGCTGAAAATTACCACAAATATGTTTGCGTATTGCAAATGTACGGAATTTAGTTTTATTAACAATTCGTGCAAGTAATGTTTTTTTTATCGAATCCACTTGACGCTTTGAAACGAAAAAAAATATTTTATTCGTGTTTATTTTTTTCATCATTTGTTTAACTAAAATTATAAATATTTGTTTGTTCAAAATTTCAAATATCCTCAAGTTATCTCGAAATAAAATATTAAAACAGTAAAATATAAAAGTTTATATATTTCAACACATTTAAAATTAGTCAGATAAAATTATAATTTTTTTAAACTCATTTTTTTACCGGAATAGCAGCGCTATATGTTGAAAGTAACAGCAACACATTCAAAACTAATCATTAATCACGGCGGACAGCGTGCTTCTTGGCAGCTGCTGTCACTTAGGATATTAAAGGTTTTCGATTGGATTGTTGCTTCATTGCACTGTCAACTTATATTTAATAGATATGTATTGTTTTTTTGTTGTTGTTTTTTTCACGATTTAAATAGATTTAAAAACAGCAACTTATGTCCGGGTGCAGCTAGTTTAGATATTTATAAATTTAATCGTGACTTGTTACGTCAAATTATGAAGAAATATCTACGTTAACTTAAAATAATATCATAGTCATTATATATAATCTTATAATTCTCTTTTTGTGATGATAGGTCCATCATAGTCATATTTAAGCTTTTCTCAAATAGTGATGGGGTGTCTTATCTTTACAAGTCGCCTAGTTCTCGTCCAGTCTTGGTTTTAAATAAAGACTAAGTTGAGCTATGGAACAATAACACAGCGAGTGGCCCTCAGCCGAGACTTCCCAGACTCTGATACTCCCGTCTCTTCAAAATATTGTACCCAGACAATGAACGGGGTTTTCATAAAGCAGAGAAGATTTCTCGCTGCATATTTAATATCTTTCCACAACTGTGGATTGCTTTTCTTCAACGAGACCTTAAACATCGGGTATTTAACTTGTTCCACTCTATACCGATGGAATATTATATAAGTACAGTAATTTTCCAACTTATCCATTTATTGATTTGGCGTTTAATTTGTAGAACTCCATTTTCGTTTAAGTTTTGATTGTTAACTCAAACACAGATTTTTTAGTCTACTGAGTTAATAATAATAAAAATAATTTTGATAATTTGTATAGCGCCATTTTCGTAAAATACTACCTCAAAGGGGCTTATAAAGACATGGTCAATAATTTACAACATTTTGAGTGTGTCCAAATACTTGTTCACAAAATCTGGATTTTTTCCAATTACAGGAGTTATTTTCATATAATTTTTGACATCTCATCAAAGATGAAGAAGAATATGGAAGTCTGGGCATTTACGGGGCTGACGACCGTCATAGGCTGGTTTAAGTGATCACTTTACTCACGCGTAATATTCACCATATTCTTTTTCATCTTTGATGAGATGTCAAAAAAAAATCTATGAAAATAACTCCTGCAATTGGATATAATCCAGATTTTGTGAACAAGTATTTGGACACACTCAAAATGTTGAGAATGTCTAGTCATGGCATTTTCTAAAGAATGTTTAAAAATGCCACAACTAGGCGAAACAATTGTCACAATATAAATTTTTATTTGTTTTTTAACAATAAAATACAACAAAGTAGACTCAAATAATCTGTATTTGATTTAACAATTAATACATAAATTTTCAAACTTTTTATTTTTACCAATCTTTTCAACATATCGTTTTTATTTTATAATTATTCATTTATCAGACACTGAACTATTCATTTCATTAATTGGTTCGGCAGTCACTTTGTGGTAATATGATGATGTGGTATAAATTATTTAAAAAATAATGGTAATAAAAATAGAAACCGTACTAACCATCTCCTCATCCTTCAACGTCCTAAAGATACAATTCAAGAATTTAGACTTAACTTTACATGCGATGTTTGAATATCTGCCTCCGTAATGTAACGGTCAGCACGCTCGGCTACCGTACTGGAGGGCCCGGGTTTGATTCCCAGGGCGGGTCAAAAAAATACCTGTGATTTTTTATGGCTCTTATATTTATTCAATATTCCCTGGACTGGTACCTGAAGTGGAGGTCTGATCACCTTTCCTTCATGTGTTAACGATCAAGATAACACTGCGTTTATATGATACAGTGCCCTATGCACCATCGGTTGCGGATGAAGGTTTGAAGAAGAAGAAAAATTACAATAATTTCCATCGATTATGTATGTATTGAATATTTGAATATCTTTATCAGTACTGTATTCCACAGAACAAACACGATTTTAAAATTTCAGAATACCTCACGTATTTTCAAGAAGCAATCATGCCCTCATTAATGATTAAAAGCCATTACACAAATGATACAGCGCAGTTTTGCGCTTATAAACAAGTCGAAGCCAGCTTCTGTAAACAATTTCTATTGATCTTGTTCGGTTCACATTGAGCGAATAGCTCACCAACAAAAGGGTATTCCAGTCGTGATCTCCCGCGTCTCGTGACCTCGTGGCGACCTCCTCGACCCAACTTTGCCATAATAAAGCCATTTCCAATTAACTAATAAATTTCACTTCTTTATTGTTCCTAGTAATTGATGGCTTCCAGAGTTAATAAATAATCACTTCCGCCCACAGCGAACTGGAAACTCCTACATTATACTATTATGTTATTATTACTTGATCTTTAGGATACATCTTATCGTAGATCATAGATCATCAAGTGTTTATAAAGGTGCTTTATTGCTACAAGAAAGCTGCTGCTTTATTGTATTATTTTACTATTTTGATTTTGTATAAATACGTACAGGCTGGGGCAAAATTAACCACCCTATCTGAAGATGTTATTTTTTTTTAAATAGCATCGTTCGTCCATCATACTTGACACTTGTGAACTAAGCAGCTGCAATATATAAAAGATTTAGGGTGGCGCGAAATTAATCAACCAATTTTGTTTTTAAATTACTTTATTACATTCTCAATATTATTAATATTTAAAGCATTTACTTTGTGGTTAGTCATTTTTTTATTTTTTTTTTTACAAAAATGTTAATAAAATTAGTATATAACCACTCACCGAGATTTTTACGACGTACCCATCTCTTCGTCAGGACAATCACTAGCACAGCATGCAAACAATACTACCCTTCACCACCATAGCACCATTTACACATTTTGTGTAGTTTTGAGTAAAAATCTCGGTGAGTGGTTATATTCTAATTTTATTAACATTTTTGTAAAAAAATAAATAAGTACTTTATTACCTTATACAAAAAAAAGGATTTTGAGTAACGGAAATCTTTATTTGGACCTTTACATTTTTTTATCAAATGATATCCGCCAAGTGGCTGCCGCCAGTGTTGATACACATTTGTGTATACTGCAGATGTTTAGTTCACAATAGTCAAATATAATTGACGTGAGACGCCATTTGCCTAAATTAGAACATCTTTCGAAATGGTGATAAATTTTGCGCCACCCTGTACATACGAGTATCTTATGATTTCTTTCAATCTTGAAGTATATAGGTATGTAAAATTTTATAATGCATTGATTTAGTATTAACTTAGTGGGATGACATGTTGTTTGATTTTTATAATTAAATAATTTCCTGCTCAAGAAAACGTAGCTCAATCGAAAAGTCAATTTTTATCTCGTTACTTAGTCTCTTTTACTTTTTGAATAATTGAATACAAAAAAATAAAATAAACAACCTCCTCCAAAACATAATTCGCTTTCTCAACAACTTCTATCGAATTACTTCATTTTTTTATGAATCCTTAAAATTTAATTTAAAAATTACAGTCCTGGAAAATGTGGGCAGAAGTGATGAACCCCCGAAAATTTTCTCGAGGCTCAATTATTTTCACGAAGGGCTGTGTTTTCTGATAAATTCTATAAGGGTGGAAAATTATTAATGAATTTTAATATTGGAATTGGGAATCGTCAATTTGAAATGAAACAGACGCGCCAGATGCCTGTCTATGCAGATATGATTGCTTAAAATATTAAGTAACGGAACATTTTCATTTATATTAAATGATGAAAAATTTTAAATGACATTTGTAAAAGAAATATGATTTAAAGCCTTTTTTGTGCTTTATTCAAAATACTTTAATTTTATTAGTCTTTAAATTAAAAATATTATAGATAAGCTTGAATTATTTATTTTTAATCTAAGTTTTACTTCGTAAATACCACTGTTTCTTGAAATCTATGTGACACGTGTTTCGGTGCATTCCACACCGTATACGGTTTTGATAATGATGCCGGATGTATAAAAAAACGTGTCACAATAGGTTTTAAGAAATAGTGGTATTTGCCAAGTAAAACTTAAATTAAAAACGGATAGATTACCACAAAGTTACTGCCGAATCAATTAAAAAAGTTAAAGTATTGTTGTTAAATTGTCAAATATTCAGGATTTAATTTGTGCAATGATTGACTTGATAAGCTTTAAATGATCGAATACAAAAACCAAATAAAGGTGCGAGGGATTTTAAAAAAGTGATCATGTAATTCGATAGCCTGATATTTCTTTAAAATAAACTGTTATAGTGATAGTTATACAATACTTAGTGTTTTTGGTCCATTTTATTTAATATTTAAATAAAATTATTTACTTTTGACACTTTAAGTAAGTTAAACTGACATACAGATATTGAATGAACTTTTTTTTCTTCTGTTGTAATTTTTAAGACGTCACGACGTCGCGAAGGTCGGTTTAAAGATATAAAACCCCCGATACAATCATTTCGCATTATTTACAATTAACTTAAAATCGATAAAATTAAAATATGAATGCTCAATAGTATCTACCACTAACTGCATATTATAATATTCCTTTTATTGCTAGTAGTTACTGCTAGTTAGCGCAATGAATATGCTTTCCACTGGACATGAATATTTATGTCTCAATTCAATAAATCCTTATGATTTCATCTCAAACTTGTTTCAATAATTTATACAGCGGATATATTTAACTTATGTTTGTAATAATAATTATGATATATAAATAAGAAATACTTATAAATATGTCTGAATAACATTATACATACATACTTATGCTCCTAGAAAAGTATACAAATAACAATTGACTAACTTAGTAATGTATCGTATGTAAAACTTCAAGATCCAAAACACAGAAACTCATCAGACAAAATCTAACACATACCTCTTTTGGTCAAAATAACTTCTGAATTAAAAAACGAAAGCAGGTTGTTTAATATTATTTTACAATAATGTTGTACAACCTGCTTCCAGTATCCATAAACTCATTAAGAATTTAAGCTAAATATAAATGGATAATGGAAATCTCAAATAAATCATATCATAGTCATGTCGTATGTGATTACATAAAAAAATCTTTCAATATATTTTTTTTAAAATAAATATTGTAAAATGTGCTCTCGTCACGGGAAAATTCAGTGAGAGCACATTATTGTAAATTAAAATTATGTTTGTGATGAAATAAACAATATATGTATATTTGCTGTCGAGTCTAAACATTATCACTTATCGCACTATTATCACGACACATAACGCCATGTGCCACACGGAAATGTTACTTCTTCATTCTAAAGTACAATGGGCTCCGCGTCTGTCCTAGATAATTAATACCTCGTTCAAGTACAAGTCTGCCGCTTTGTTTACCTTTGCTAAACTCCTTACCACTGTAGTGTCCTGTCCCCCTGGTACCGGTAGCATGCTCGGGGCAAATCGTGACATCTTGGATCTCATCCGGACTCCATGGAGACCCACTCACTCAATACAACAAATAAATTAATTGTTTGGATATGAAAGATTTTCATGTTGAAATGTAAGAACGAATAAATACTACTTCTATTGCGCTTTATCATTCGAAAAATATTATCAAAGCGAATTCGTTCATTCGTCGTTTTTCTCTAAGAAATATTCAGCGGAATCGCAAGCCTTACAATAATATTTTTCGTATTTCTAGCATTGTACCGATACAAAAGTAATGGAGATATATTGATAGTGGAATATCTAGAAAATTCGTGTTTGAAAAAAATCAATTTTACCTTTTTTTATGAAAACAAAACCATCCTTACGTATATTTCACTCGATACAGACGTACTCGAATCTCCACTTTGGGCGTATAACAGTTGCCGTGTATCATCGAATATACGGGAAATGACTTGGAATAATCTAGAAAAACAGTCTACACTTTTCGATTTAAATTCAGCAAACAAACGTTGCGTGGGCGGTGCCTTTTCGTGGCAAACACCTTCTACGCTTTACAAAAATCCGATGAAAAATGTGAAGGAATAGTAGGGAAACGTTTCACTCTGACATTTGCGCTTCTGAGTGCTGCAAAGTGCAGCTGAGTTCAGATTGCACAATAACGGGCTCAGATGAATACTGGTATTTGCAAAGCTTTCGTGGATGTACGTTTCGAGCCATTTAGTGGATAAAATAAAGCCCAAGCGTTTCTAGGTAAACTTAAGACGTATAAGTCTTCCTCTCGAGAGTTATTTAGTTTTCCTTCTATTTTATGTGTATTTTTTACTTTTTTTTTATATATTTTCACTTCATTGGTACCTTTTCAACAATTTATTTAATATTCATGCACATTCTAAAGAGCCAATATGCAAATTACCTATAAACCTACCTCAAATGGTTTTTATTCTTTAGTTTAATGTGTTTTTTTATTGCTAGTACAATGTATGTTTCGGAAAGCCGTAACGTTTCGGTTTAATATGCATCCCATTCCACTTTATTTCTACTAACTGCGAAAGATCGAAATAAATGGAGGGTGTTAACTGAAAAGATCAGCGGGAGTGCAGTTTCTTTGCCTCCCTTTCCCTTGTTACAGTCTCGAAGATTGATTCATTGGCAGATTATATATTTTCACAATAAAACGTGCTACTATTACCCTTTCTCCGCTGCAGTCTAAGGGGAAGACATTTTTCTTCGATAGCTTATATACGACAGCCGTCTCGGAGAGAATGGTTTTTATTGCGCGATTTTTTACGCATTTATTCTATGGCCCCCTCTTTATAAGGTTACTGCGCTGCTACGCTAAGAGCAAATGGATTTAGGAAACGTGTACGTTTATTGTATATTGCATTTTGTCCCCTTTTATTTATTCAAATCTTATACATACATCCGCACGCTGGTTTCTTGATCAGCTTGAAATGAAACAAATGGAAGTTAACGTGTCCAAAGTCCGTACATTGCAGTAGAATGAATGGCCCAGCTTGCAGACAGCGCAGCGGCGCCCGGGCTTCCTAAATCACACGCGTCAGCAGTTTCCACCGTTTCCTTTTATTTCCACACATATGTAGGTAGTTCACTTCTCCTCATCCAGGGGCACATAACACTTCCTCATATATTATGCTATCCTGGTGCACCTTTTGTTCGTGCCCTCGAACGTCTTCACATTTCAGCAAAGTTTAACGCTTTTGTAGATCAAGATTTTCATTCAATTTATAAGTTTGTGTTCGATATCGCATACATTATATCAAATGCTTTTGCAGTTAAAAACCAGATGTAAATTATTTATTCTGAACCTTGTGTCTTGCTGTAAGTAAATGAATAAACAAACAAAAAAATGGTCAAAATAGAATTCAGTTTTAAATAATTCCTTACAATTTTTTACTGTTTATTTCAGCAGGCAATGGATAAGTCATCCTTCATCATTTGATACATCAACATACAATAAAAGTGTTACGACTAAGATGAAGCATGTATTGTTAATATGAAAGAATATGAATGGCTGAGTATTCCAGGCCTTACATTATCAACTGATCACAGGACCATCAGCCAAACGTCAGCCACATCTATCAAATTTACAACTAATTCACTCAAGGAATCTAACAACAGTGTGCATGTATATAAATATTTCGAGAATTAAATAAATGGTTTTCAACTATAGGCAGATTGGTGGACGTTGCACAATTGTATAAATTTATCACTCAAGCCAGCCAAACGCCAAATTATAAGCGTTGGAATGCTCAGACTTCAATATTCTATTGTATAAAAACGGTAGATACTTTTATTCCTAATGTAATATACAATTATTCCTAATGTTTTGATATTGAACAAAATATGTATTCCCATTTACTTTATAAACAATTTTTCATCAAAAGAGTTTCATTTTTACACTCGCTTACATTCTCATGGTGTTTTTTGTTTCGGATATGATGACATCATAATGATGATTGAACGTTTTTAAAATAGGTTTTCAATCCGTTTTTCCGAAAGTGTTGCAATGCAGTGCAGAGGGTTATCCATCAACCTGAATGATGTGTATGGAGAGCCTCACCCGTCGAAGACTTTTGCACCTTTCATCACGTATTTTATACGAAGCGTGAACTCTATTTTCAAGAAGCCATTTATTCAGCTCTTCTTACTTTATTTATCGTTAAACCACTTTACCGGATGTTTTATCGTTTATGTAAAATTATGAACTCGGAAAACAAAATATCGTCACTAATAATATTGATTTTCGACATTTTATAACAATAATACAAGTCATACAAGTCACTTAATACAGTAAGTACATAATAATTTAATTTATCATAATTTCCTTGTTTGATTCGTCTGTCATTTTTTTGTAATATATATCCATTTTTAATTGAAATTTGACTTCGTAAATACCACTTTTTGTTTTAAAAAAATCTATTGTGACACGTGTTTTGATGCAAGTAAGACCGTTCAAAAAGGCTTAATAAATCAATTATCATATCTGTATAAAAACATGCACGTATGCAACGGTTTTGCAAAATTTCAAAGCAATCGATGAATTATATGAGGAGTTTTGAGATTATGAAGAAACGAATATTTTAATTTTTATTTTCAATTTTTTTTTTAATTGATGGAATAATTACATTTAATCATCATGGCATTTAAATACGCATTCTTTAAAATTTTCAAAACCATTACGGGCTAAAAATGCCCCTTTAATAGTGTCCGAATGTCAGTTATTATTAATATTTAATATTTCCCTGGACTTGCAGCGCAGGGCTGATCACCTTTCCTTTGTGTATTTAATGATTAAGATAACACTATGAATAAGGTGCAGCTAAGGGTTAAAAAATGAGGTAGAATTAGATCAACTACGATGTGATTATCATAACATTTAGCCTTTTAATGTTAAATATTTTTGCAGACTACACAAGAATGATATTTCTGAATAAAAATTCCGTAATTTTAATAACCATAATAAAATTTCTTACGTTTATATTCTTCATTTCGCAAATTCCAATGAAAAGTAATTTTGAAGCGCTTCGCGGCAAATAACAAAGGTTGAGTATGTAATATTTTTTGTCAGCATTCGTGTATGAATTTAAAAACCAAGATCGCGCAAAGGTTCCGACATTGTTATGTAAATTAATACCCGTTTACACTCAAACATTTCCTCCACTCGTCAGATATCTTCCATTTAATAATTGAAATGTTAAGATGTGCAAATGTAAAAATGTCCGCCTCCGTAGTGTAATGGTCAGCACGCTCGGCTACCATTCTGGAGGTCCCGGGTTCGATTCCCAAGGGGGGTAAAATAAATACAAGTGATTTTTTTCACTGTAATATTTATTCAATACTACCCTGGATCATGTGTAAACGATCAAGATAACACTGCGTTTATATGATGCACTCCCTATGCACCATTGGGTGCGGATAAGGGTTTTATTATTATTATTATTAAAGATGTAATTTATCCAATGATAATTTTTTTTTCAGGTAATTTTTTTGACTACGCAAAATATTTCATATTTTTAATTATTTAAATAACGCCTTTTAATAAATAGTAGTATTTAATATATAAAAACTAACCAGCCACTACGCCAGCAGAAGGCATAGAAAAAAAGGGTTGAAAACAAAGTTATTTTATTTTATAATGTTTATAAAATGTGCCACAAAGTATCTGCGAAAAACATTCAATAAAATAGTAAAAAATAGATTAAAACGCAACACCATCAATTTTTAGCAAAAAATCTTCCACATTCATGCATCTCCTCATACATACCCGCCGATTATTCCGACTTATGACCTGACCACTTTCAAGTATTTAAAGTTCTTGATCATCTTAAGTTTTCCTTAGTCTACCTCTTTTCCTTTTCCCTACTACATCTCATGAATTTGTTTTACCGTTCTTCACTCATTGGTTTCACATGTCTCAACACACCTTTCTTAATTTTATCAATAATGCTTCTTATCTCAGCCTTGAATTATTTCCTTATTTCATCACTCGAACATCTATAATACCTGATTTTTCTGCACATTCTTCTGAAAGATCGCATTTCGCAGATGAACCAAAACAGCAAGAATAGAGGAAACTTATACTGCAGTGAGTGTAAGCAGTTCAAAGAGAAAGTACCTAAGTAATAATATTATTTACAATGTTATAAATCATAGATTATCCATTTGATTATACAATAATATCTCCGTATATTTGTTCAATGAAATTAATCTGTAACACTTTGAAACTCCATAAACTTTGCAGAGCTTTAAACAGAGCTTACACTGAGCTTTGATTGTATGGGAAACCGGAAGTGTGTCGGAAAATTAGTGGTAACCTAAACATAACTACCGGTAACTGCCAACACAGCTTACGAGCTACCTCTGTTAAGAAGATTTCATAAAATTAACATCTGCATTTCCATCAGCTTCATAACTTCGCTAAATAAATATTATATTTATGTTATCAAACGGTTGCCCACGTTTTGTCGGTCCTTTGTGTTCTTCATATATTTTACTAAGCTTCGCTGTTTTAGCAGCACTATTTAAAATTTTTACTTTGAAAATTGTTCATTATTTCATAGGTTCATAATTTCAAAAATTAAACTCTTGTATAATACCTTTTACTGAGTTTTGTTTCATATTTAATTGAAGTTTTACTTAGTAATGCCACTGTTTCTTAAAACCTTTTATGACACGTGTTTTGAAGCATTCCGCATCATTTTCAACCACCGTATTCGTGATAATGATAAAATGATGCGGAATGCATCGAAACACTGCAGCAATAGATTTGAATAAATAGTGGTATTTACCAAGTAAAATTTTAATTAAAAATTTATAGATTTTACTACAAAGTGACTGCCGAATCAATTAATGAGTTTTATTTCATTACACACGACTAGTTTCGAAAACTACTGATGTTTTATTTCATCAACAGGTTATTACAATAACTAACGAGAAAAATATTTATTTAGGTATATCAAGAGGTGGGAGGGGTAATAACTAGAGGGGGAGGGGTGGTAAAGGGTGGAATTTTTTGTTTAATATGGACATAGAAAATAATGGTGATGTATTTTGGAAAAGCAAATTATTAATTAATGTTTAATCAGAATTAAAATTTATATGCATATCTAAATTCTCTAAATTGTTTACGACTTGACTTTTAAATTTGACTGAGTGTAATAATGTATGTGTTTGTGAGTGAAATGAAGGTTCATAAACATAAATGAGCTTAGATAATTTACATAAAATGTCGGATTTTTTTAAAATTTTCTCTCGTCGAAATGTCGTCAATTTAGGAACAATGTTCCGTGAAATGGAAATGCCTAATTGACTAAGCACACATCCTCTCCGTCCACAAGTATCACCAAGTCCGACGTCTCACGAAAATTTCTGGCTTTTACATGGATAATTATTTTTAATAGACCGTTTTTTTGTTCGCCGAGCCCTTCGCTGTAGGTTTTTGTGCACATAAAATCTTGAATGCTTTATTTAATTGTCTCGGCGGTTTCCTTTAATATTACGGAAATTCTACGAAGTAAGAAGTTGTTGCATGAAAAGGTTTTTTTTATCATTATTACTATTCAGCGTTGAAAAATATTTATTGGATTTTAATCATTTTAATATTATTTATTATATTGGATATTGGATTATTCACCCTATGAATCAAACAAAAATCGAAATGTATAGAAAACCTTACCAGTACCTTAAGACTATTGCATATTTACAGCTTTCAAGAATTAATGCAATATGGATGTTCAATAATGGGCAGAATGGTGAACGTTGCACAAGTGTACGCAGTGATCGCTTTAGCTAGTCAAATGCCAGGTCGTAAGCCCTAAAAATTCAAATTTCCATCTTCCTTAATCTCGTTTACATACCTACAATATAAATTGACGTAGGGTGAAAAATGTAGTATGTGATAAAAATACAAAACAATTAACTACAATGAAATCCCACAAGGAGAAATTGCTACTTAATTTTACATTTAGTTTTTTAAAGTAAGGCTTGCGATGTACTTGAGCGCGCAGCGGTCACAATTGCAAAACTTTACAAATATTCCAAACACATGTTTCAATAATAGGCAGGATGGTGAACGTTACACAAGTGTATAAAATGATCGCTTAAGCCTGCCGAATGCCAAGTTGTAAGCCCTGCGATGCTCAGACTTCATTTGGATACAAACGGTAGATGCTTCGACTCAGTTGATACTCCTCACCTGACTCCTTTTTCCATCTCCTTTATAAAAAGGGAAGAATGATACATGTTTCATATCAAGTAGAGAGACCTTTGATTTTATATTTTACCTTATTTAAGTCGGTTTATTGTTTGATATCAGACAATCCAATTGTTGTGTTTAGACACGCGTTCAATCCACCGTCTTCGGGCGGTTGCGACTTTCCAATTCCCGGAGCAAAACGACATCGCGGGTAAAGTTTGGAGTCCTCTTTAATCAAAGTTTCCTAATGCATAATCTACTGGGGTAAGTTCGGCGAGACAAGATGCGGGCGGGAAAAAACGGTGTCAGCGGGATACCTTTATTCAAACACACCTTGTTTGAGAATAATAGCAAAAGTTTTCTCGTTAAGTGTGCCCGGCTTAGTTGTGCCACCTCACCTGGGCGCGTGGAGCAGAGTAGGGCATTCTGAGCCATCCCGGTCGGTGTTCGGGAACAAGGCTTAACGAACCCGGTTATTTTGTTATACTGCGAATATGAGCTTAAACGCCCTACTAAGTAGATGTTTTGAACTGGATAATGCGAAACGTAATCCTCTTATCCTATTTCCCATATAGTTATATAAAATATAAAAAATTCTCTGCAGTAAAAAAAAATCTTATTAAGAAGGGGCGGTTGTTGAATGCATTCGAAATTAAACTCTTCTGTGTACAATATTACACATATTTCCTAGAGAAAAAATCGGCATTACAATATATGTATAATATTCAAAATACAATAGATTATTTTAAATAAAATTTTACGATCCGATTAAAAGATCACAAATTAAGGTTACCGATTTAAAAGTTATCGTTGATTAATTAAAACACTATCGTACAAGCTTACGGACTTACTCGCAAAAATTGAATTCATTAAGCGTCCGGAAGCTGAGAGCCGGACGTAATTCACGACCGATATTTTTTTAAGGAATATGTATTGAGCTTTTTCTGTTTTTTTTTAATATGTAGTGAAAAAACTCTTTTCTTTTCAAAACCATGAAATTATTTTGAAGGAAAACTTATTTTCTCAATACAAAAATGCTGTTTTAAGAAGAAAAAAAAATTACGTTAAATGTAACCTAGGTTCAAAGAAAATGAAGTGGCGATTTATCCATGTTCCTCCTTAACTCTCACAATTATCGTAATGAGTTATCAAATATAATTTATAGTGAATGAATATAAAATTCACTGAAATCACTCTTTTCTCACTCCTATTGTGAACAACTTCAACCAATTTTGATACAAGCATCCTGCCGTAATATGTATCTACTCATGTGCTGTACGTATGGTGTACCTAGTTATTACCAAACCTCTGCACGCTCCTGCGCTCCGGGCATAACAGAATCCGCTACTGGCAGGATAACGAACGTTTCATGTGTGTTTCATACGCTGTTTCATAATTTTGTATGTGACATTACAAAAAAATGTTAATTTATCCAAAATATGAATTCAAATAAATTTCACCCATGCAACAGTGACTTTTTTTCTCCTTCAATAATATTATTTCAGCAGCTTTCAAAAATTACCATATATACATTTTTTTACGAAGCATATTATGTTCTCAATGAACGTGTAATATGAAAAAAAAATTTACACAGAAATTAGTTTCAATATTACCATTTCGAATTCCTCAATAAACACTCTTTCGTTCACAAAGTATGTAAGAAATTACTTTTTATTGTTCTTATTCTGTGTAATTTGTGTTAATGTAAAAATTCTCTATTATATTCTCGTTTTCGACCCGATTTTTTAGCACTCGTGTAGGCTCTGGACGCCGCAATTATTATGAAAAAGGTAATTTGCCCTCGGCTTTTACGAACCCGCGACCAATAACGTTGCATGCTAACGATAAATCATTATTCAAAAAGGATGAAAGGAAAGTAAGTTTCTCTCCGCGTTTACGAATAATTAGGGCAATTACGAGTATATCGAAATTACACAAGACAGTATTTTGTCCCTTTGTGTCGTTATCGACTCAAAAGCTTTGCGGTTTAAGTGCAATCATTAATGGTGTTTATATAAAGGGGGTTGGAAACATGTTTTTATGGGTGAACGCATGTCGGTATACATATACTTAGACTGTAAATAAATACTAATCATATTTTTCTAACATAAATATATTATTTTTCATCGAAGTAACAGTAAAAATATTAATATTATTTATCACATATGATTGAGTTGTACCAGGATATGGAAGGAAATCAAAATCATTGCTTATACCAGGTTTCGAAAATTCATGCAATATGGATGTTCAAGAATGGGCAGAATTGTGTATAAGTGATTGCTTAAGCTAGCTAAATTCCAGGTGGTAAACCCTTGGATGCTCAGAATTCCGTCTTCTTTCATATAAAAAAAGAACGATAGATGTTTCATATCAAGCTGAGACACGTTTAATATTAAAATCAAAATGTTAATGAACTTTCAAAATCAAATAACATAACACTTACGTAACAAATATATGATACACCTTGCCGGAAGCTATAAATTATTTGCCACTCAAAGCCGTCCATCTGTTGGTCATGATCTTATCGATTTTCTGTGGTATGCAACCATGCTATGCTTTTATAGCCACTGTTCAGCACCGTTTTATGACTCTTTACCCGATTTATGTGTTAAATTGAAAGTGTGGTGTTAAAAGGAGACTGAGATCGTAAACTATCGGAAATAATTGAATTAACTGCGCTTCTTCGAATTCTATTCACCATTGATATTTATTTTACTGACAAATAATAAAGTGTGCGCAGAAATTTTAATTTGTATTTTTCCTTGTTGTTTCAGTTCCCCGGGTGCCAGGAGGCGTGTCGCTTCCACGCAGAGGCTTCAACCCGAGCCCAGCAGTCTCAACCTGTCATACATACTAAAGGCGAAGGAGTGGTCCGGGTGGCTGGAGCCTTGGCTCGCTGGCCTCCACCAGCCACGCAGCCCCGCACTCCGCTGGTCTACGTCGTAATGCGGCGCTCTGCTAATGGACCCTGGAGGCAAATCATCCAGACTATCGACTTGGCAACTCGAGTTCCCGCCAACAACGGAGGTGCTCTGCTCAGAGTACTCGTAGTCGATCCGCAAGGACTCGTTACAATCTACAGTCCGGATGAAAGCTACAACAAATTAGATTACTCATTGAAGAAAAAGAAGAAAATCAACACGGAAATTAAAGCAACGACACCGGAAACCTTCGTTACCGAACCAATCGATCAACTTTGGTCGCTCAAAGAGGTGTCTCTCATTCACCAGAAAGTATTAGTGATCGGAGAAATCGCCTGGGAACCGAGAACGAGCAAGGGAGTATACCTGGTCACTTGGGAAGTCGATGGCGGTGGATTAAAAGGAAATCTCTTCACCGATTCTACCTGCGTCACTTTGTCTCTATGGCCCGATACAATTTACCATATCCAAGTAGAACTCGTGTCTCGAATGCCCGGAATTGAAAATGAGAAATCCGAGATGATGACGCTCGATACTGGAAGAGCACTTAAGGTTTCCACGGAGAGCATGGAGGACGTCAAAATTATCCCCGATTCTGGAAAGCGGTCAGCTGAAGATCAGGACTCGGTAGACCATCTGTACTCTGTAATCGTGAGTTCCATGAGAGGAGAACACATGGGGGGTAGCAGACAAAACTTGGAACTCATTCTGGGATGTGTTACTGCGGTTTTGTTGTTCGTGGCAGTTTTGATATTCTTGGTGTTCCGATGCAAGCGCCAGGGAACATTCCCAGGAACAAATGTATACGTCGGAGATACGAGCATTCGAAGTCGGAAGTTAGTCGAAGACTTTCTGCCCGTCCAAGGGTTCCAGCCGATTCTGACGATGGTGTCCGACATTCCTCCCAAGTCTCGGGGAGTGTGTTCCGCCTCCACGAGCCCGGTGCACCCATCTCGCCCCGAGCGTCGCCCGGAAGTTCAGGTTTGACGCCATAGCTATGGATCGCTGATGCTCTTCGACGACAGGGATGATGTGGCAGTGTAAAGTGAATAGTTCCTAAACGGGTTTACGTTCATAAATCTTCATTTTAGCGAGGAATGGTATCTGCTTCGCGAAATTGTCAAACGGATAGACAGGTTGAATTTAATGTAAAACTTTGAACGAGCGAGTGAAAACCTGAAGTCGAAAACTTTATTTTTAATAAAATGTGTAAAAATATATATAAAAAATAAAATGAAACGATTCCGCATAGCCAAAAGGTTCCGTCTTACGGCGGCGTTTTCTTTTAAAAGTGGTACGAAGGACAATGAAGTTGAAATATACGACCAAACAAAACGAGCCTACTCGTTTATTTAAATAAATATTTTTATTTAATGTTAAGCTTGTATAACTCAAGAACTGTTTACAAATAACTGTAACTGTTTCGTCATAGTGAAAGATGGTCATCTTTTATAAAGATGTAAACAATATTATTCAAGCCAAAAAATATAAAGAGATGTGTTTATGCTGACGATTTCACCCAAAATGCTAATTTCGATTACCTATGTGTTGAAAGACATTATTCGAATGTAAGTAAACTAACTTGTTGACTGAACAAGGTTTTTTTATAAACGGGAAATCAGGAATTAACAACCGTCCCTGCTTGTGAAAATTTATTTTTCAAATTAACTTTTTTGTTTATTTCCGGTCTCAAGATCAAAGAAAGAAATGATCGATAGAAGTGAAGTGAAAATTTCTCGCTTTTCATTTACTCGATAATTATAATTTGAACTTAAAAAAGTGATATTACCATATTATTTTAAGATCGGTTTGAGGAGAACTTGTATCGCTGTAAAAACTTATTTTCTGAATTCTCGTAATATTAAGTTTTGTAATATTGAAGAAAATAAATTAAATTAGGGTAAATGATGTATGAACGTACTTATGTACATGAATAGCTTACTTTGAAACATGCTTTTGTGAATTTCAAACAATATAATCATATAAATTCGTTTATACATATATATATATATATATATATATATATATATATATATATATATATATATATATATATATATATATATATATATATATATATATATATATATATATATATATATATATATATATATATATATATATATATATATATATATATATATATATATATATATATATATATATATATATATATATATATATATATATATATATATATATATATATATATATATATATATATATATATATATATATATATATATATATATATATGTATATATATATATATATATATAAATATATATATATATATATATATATATATATATATATATATATATATATATATATATATATATATATATATATATATATATATATATATATATATATAGATATATATATATATATATATATATATATATATATATATAAATATATATATATATATATATATATATATATATATATATATATATATATATATATATATATATATATATATATATTTATATATATATATATATATATACATATATATATATATATATATATATATATATATATATATATATATATATATATATATATATATATATATATATATATATATATATATATATATATATATATATATATATACACATGAATATTTAAAAAAATATGTTTATAACGCGTTCTCTCGGTATATAGAATTTTGTTTTCATATCTTAATATATTTTTATTAATTTTAGCAAAATAAAATCGTTCAGAGATGGAAAAGGTTTTTTTCAATGATTACAATATTGTTTTTAATAATACCACATATATTTACAAAATTATTTTTCTATGTTAGTAAAATATTAATTCTTCTTAATTAAATAATAAATATGCATTTGAGAGAATGGTGTAACCCTTATAATATATGTATTTCGACCTAATAAGTGTACATAGCTTTTTCATAATCATACGTCATGTTCTTTTAATGTGTAAATGTTTTGTATAAAGAATACTAGTCTAATAGCTAAACATATAATTTTCGTACAAAATGTACCCACATTGTAATTCATTAAATTCAACAGACTTTCATTTTACAATTCTGTAATTTATCTTCATTTATTTAATCGGTCCATATTGTATTAATGTTTAAAAAAGGTAACTTAACCCTGTCTTTCCGAATTTAAAATTATTATTGAATTATACTTTTTAAATCAATGTTTGTATAGATGTAGTTATTTACGTATGAAAATCTGTACCTAAAATATTGTGCGAACGATGGCTTGATATATAAAAAAATACGTTTTGCATATATATATATATATATATATATATATATATATATATATATATTTATTACTTTTATCAATTAATAATGCATGTACAGTTATTATCATTATTTTTCCCATTTACACTATCAGCATTCGTTTAAATTGTGTTTTATTTCTCTCAAATTATAAACGTACTTGTTTTTATATTTATCATATTATGAGGCATCGTAACCAAAATTTAAATAACTTTGAAAATGAAAGGTATAATACATAAAATAATACATCTAATACATTTCTTTAAATATATCATTCGTAAGTTAAAAGTTTATGATGAAAGAAATAATATGTAAATATTTTATTCAATACAGTGTTGAGATGCCTCTTAATTATTAAATATAATTTTTAAATGTGACCCTATAAAAAATTTTCATTCTTTACTTTTTTATGTTTAAAGGTCATTTTAATCGATATCGTTATCATTTTTTTTGTGTATTAAGATAAAAATAACGATCAAAATTAAAAATAAATCCATAATGTATGTTAGGTACATAGGTAAGATTTTCAAAATTTCATACACAATATTCGAATGCTTTAGTGATTTTTTTCCTTATTTTCTTTTGCGTTCAGTATGTATCTGAGATGGATGTATTTAATATTTTGACCCTAATATTAATAATTTAATGATAGGAGTAAGTGTAATGTAACTAAAGTTGGGTGAATTGTAAATATAGTTGTTACGCTGCGTGGAAGATACTGCAAATAATGTAACGAATAAATTACAATATATCAGTGGTAAAATATAATGATTTTTATTTTAATTAACAATATCAATCCCTCCTTAATCCTTCTGTCTTCTTCAAGCCAGTCACAAAAAAACAACGCAGAAATAACTATTTTTAATCGTTTCGGCATTCACTTTGTAGTAAGGATAGCGAGTGTTTTTGCCTAGAATTTTCACTCATGAATTACATGAAATTATAGTAACTTTAAACATAAAGAGTAAATCCACTCACAAGTAGGCATAGGCTATGAAACTTATAAAGTTGAAGCCTGAGTAGGGACATGATAAACGGTGTTGCATAAGCCGTAGATAGATTTTAGAGTCACTTGGACGTTAGGTAATTAAAAAAAAAAATGTAGTAGGACATGATGAAATCGTAATGAAAACTTTTGTTTTTTTACCTTTTGTGCTTTATTTATTTTTACTAGTTTTGAAAGCTACAGATGCGTCCATTTTCGGTTCTGAATATAAACTGGTGTAAATTTATATTAGTTTATATTCAGACCCGAATAAAGAAGCATCTGTAGCTTCCGAAACTAGTAGTTAAAATAAGTATAACTCAAATGGTAACAAACATATTTTTTCACTTACAATTTCAGAAATTTGTACCTTTTTTGACATCTCACCATAGATGAAGAAGAATATGGATATCTGGATATTTACAGGGCGTCAGGCCGTGATTTAAGTGACCACTTTACATACGTGTATTTAGAGACTTCCATATTCTTCATCTATATTAAGATTTTGTCCGCCTCCGTAGTGTAATGGTCAGCACGCTCGGCTACCGTTCTGTATGTCCCGGGTTCGATTCCCAAGGGGGTTAAAATAAATATAAGTGATTTTTTCGCTGTTATATTTATTCAATATTACCCTGGACTGGTACCTGAAGCGGAGGGCTGATCACCTTTCCTTCATGCGTAAACGATCAAGATAACACTGCGTTTATATGACGCAGTGCCGTATGCACCATTTATTTTATAATTATATATTAAGATTATAAAAAAGTAAAAATAACTCCTCATTGGAGAAACACAGATTTATCAACAGGGATTTTGACACATCAAAAAATTGTTTTGTTTTGTTAGTTATTATGTTATAAAAAAGAGTATTTGAGTCGAAAGCTTTATGGGACCTGTTAGTAAAATAGTTGAACTATCATACAACCACTGATAAAGGAAGTTTCATCAAAAGATTAATATCAATATGAATATAAAACATGAAAAATATACGTAAATGGACAAATATTTTATCTTTTAATTCTTAAACATAATGTCGGTACCATAAACTGGCTTATTTTATATCCAATAAATTTGGAGCGTTGATAGTTAAAAGTGTCAATTATTTATATATCTTTCAAGAAAGGATTTTGTTTAAATGACCTAACTAAGCCACGAGGCGCCTTTTAATTGCCCAAAGGATTCACGAAAGTGCCAAGCTATATTCATTTTGTATAATAAAATGATCCAGAACCAATGGTCGTGTATTTAGATTGTTCGACCGCTTATTTCCCTTTATTGGACCCCATGTGAACCTTATTCCTAATAGGGAAGACACCCTTCACGATACGATGAAGGTCTTGGAATACGAATGAGGGTTCGAAATGTACATATATGACTTAAGATAAGAGGATACATTTTTTTTTGTTTCTTTGTACCCATAACCATATTCTTCTGACAGGGTTAAATCATTCACAAAGTAAGTACCTTTTTATTAGGCTATTTTAGAGAAAGTAATATGAACTGGATTCTCAGAATATAAAACAATTTTTTTAATACTTAAACACGAATACGTAACAAGACAAAGTAAGTATTATTTGGTGGTATTATACATGATAAAAATAGTGAAGGAAATTGGTACCGTAAACCAAGCTAGGACACAAAATGCCGAATCCTCTTCTAGTGTAACGAAGGTCTGTTGACGGCAATCAATAGTCTGGCTTCTCCTGAGGAATTTTACTTGGTTTTCTTCCACAATGAGCAAATGATGTGAAGTTCGGGAACTTACTCACACAAGTTTATCGTTTCTGTTCCCAACACAGATTAAAATAAAACATGCCTCTTATGGCATAACTAATTCATTCAAACCCTTATCCGCACCCCAATGGCGCATAGGGCACTGCATCATATAAACGCAGTGTTATCTTGATCGTTCACACACAAAGGAAAGGTGATCAGCCCTCCGCTTCAGGTAGGTAACAGTCCAGGGTAATATTGAATAAATATAAGAGTGAAAAAAACATTTATATTTATTAGACCCCCCTCTGGGAATCGAACCCGGGACCTCTAGAACGGTGAACGGTAGCCGAGTGCGCTGACCATTACATTACGGAGGCGGACTAATAAGAAGAATAAAAAATCTACTAATTGAAATAACCTTGTATGTTATATGATAAGCAAGGTAAATAATAAATGCAACTCCCATTAAAAAAGGAGTATTATCTTACGGTGCATATGGCACTTGACAGAATCGTTTTTTTTGGTTAGGTACTTTCCAATAACTGATGATTGATTGTCTTTCACACAAGTTTTCGAGATAACACTGGTTTTCTAAAAACTGTATTTTTTCTTGAACCGTCACTATAAAATTTTGTCTCGTTTGTCGATAAAAGCCCCAACCATGGAGCTTTAAAATACCAGGTCACATAGCGTATGACCCCACGTTTGAAGCGTTTCGAATTTTTTACAAATTTACAATATTTATTGATTATGTACGTAATCTTAAAATATACTTTTGAAATATAAAAAAAAAACTGTTAAAATCTCACTTTACAACCTTTTCAATAATATAATAGTAAAAAAAAATACTTGAGGTGATTTATGAAGTCTTAAAGTGATACTGATAAACTTCTCAAAATCATCCTTTACATTTGCTGAGTATACGGCTTCATAGCAAGTGACACGGGCATTTTCATAGCAGAGACATGTTTTTCTTTCTTTAAATTTTATATCTGAAGTGTTCTCAGTATTTTTTGTTATTATTGTCAATTTGTTTTTTTTAAGTAGTAAAAAGGTTTTTCACTGAGAAATAAAACCATTTTTGGAAAAAAGTTTTAAGATTAAAGTTTTATAGAAAAATCCGGAATTCTTTATCCTTCGCAATATTCACACCCAATTGAGTTTTATTGAATATATCGTTGAAAAAACCAATAGCGTCTCCTCTTACAAAAGATTACTCCGTTTGATCCCAAACTCCTTGAGCGCTATGCTCTCCTAAACTAATTTGAGAAATGGTTTCGATTAAGAACCCTCGTTGGTCAGCGAACGTGGGTTTTATTCTGCGAGGGATGTCGGGAGGACCCCACATAAATTTTGAGGGATGAAGGATCAAAGAAAACCGCCAGACGACCACAAAGCTGCAATTTGTTATGAAACTCGGAAATAAATCCTTAGCATTTTTTAATGTGCTTTCCGTGGAATATTCTCAAAGTTTTGCAATTGTAACCGCTGCGCGCTGAAGTGCATCCTTAATACTTACTTTAAAAAACTAAATATAAATAAATATTAAAACATACAAATTAAAGCCAACATTTCTAGGTGGATTCACATTTTTTATTTATTTATTCTTTCATACACTGCATATTTTACCCTACTTTAATATGTATAAAAGACGTGTCAACTGAAATGAAGGAATATGCAATTTTGAACATTCCAGATTATACGACCTGGCATTTGCCTGGCTTAAGCGATCACTTTTGACACTTATGTAAAGTTCACCGTTTTGCCCATTATTGAATATCCATATGTGTCGGGTTGTAGTCCCGTGGTAAGTATCGTGGACTCTTGAGTCAGAGTTTCTCGGTTCGAGCCCACTCTACCACAATTTGATACCTATTTCTAACAATGAGCCACTTAGGCTCACAGAAATAGTATGAAATTGAAGTTTTTTTGTTAATTAGAAAACATACAAGTACTTTTCTTTATAAAAAGTATATTATTGTAATAATGCATTCATTTTTGAAAGATGTATAAGCGCATTGTAGTAGGATTAATTTCGTATGTTACTTGTTATTTTGATTTATGAAATTTTTGACATATGGTGCTGCCTGATGGCAGATGAGTGATGTTGAGAATTTCAGAAATATATAAGCCAGCCAGGAAGGATAAAGTAATTGGGATTAAGTAAGGAGTTGAAGGGGAGAGGTAGAGAAAGATAAGAAATAATGATATACGGTATATGATGGACAATTACGGTTCATAGGATAGATAGTACTGTTTCATGCATTTCTTGTAGGCAAACGAATATAAAAACTAGCCAATAAATAATATTTAAATTACAATTAGCAAGCCCACACGACGTAATGTACCACTGTCATTATTCAATTATGTTACAAAGAAATCAAGAACTTATTATTGAAACATAAGAGTGAAAAAATAGTAGTATAAATATATGTATATTTCGCAGTCGGAGAAAGTTACGTCAACAAAACGTCAAATGTCCAGGAGGGCCATTTAAGTCACTTTTGCTTTGCAAGATAATAAACATCAATGTAGTCATTTTTAACAAGTCAATTTATTATACTTCCAAGTTTAAAATCGCTTTAGGATTTTTTCATGGCAATATTAAGGTAGTAAGATATCAGATAAATCAGTCAATAATCACGTTTTTGTAAATGCACTTGGTCATTTTCTCCTGTATGACTACAATATACTTGTAATAATATTTTTCAAATTGAGTACCATGCACATTTCCCCATTTATTTCGAGAATGTATTTGCAAAAGTTAGTTACTCAATATTTTGAAAATTATGTTACTAAAAAAATGGCCCGATCTGATATCTCGTCGATTTTCACGCTAAAATTTTGGAGGGTAAAAACAAGGCTGTAATGGCGGCATTCCAATTTTCTTTCCCGTAATAAATGGCCACTTGATTAAGCTTATGATGGTGAAAATGGCTTTATCGAGCTTTATTTTTGCGTGACCGGAACCTCGTTACAAAATTGCTACACCACGCTAAGGGGTTAAGAAACCCCTAAACTTGAAACCCAAGAATCTCATCTCATTCATTGTGTGTGAAATAAGTAAAAATAGAAACATTATTTTTTTATTTGACAGGTGCCGTGGCGTAATTGGGTAGACGCTCTTTTGTGAAACTGGCGTCACGGGTTCGATTTTTTAATTGCAAAGCAAACTCTAGAAAAAAAAAAATTATTTGGTCTAGGTGTTTGTTATGTATTTTTTCATAAGTTTCACTTCCCTTATCCTAACTATCCTACCTTCAGATATTCCTCTAAAAGTAGAGACTTTGCGAGTTATTTATTTTTTTAGTACGAAATCATAGTTTAATACAGTGTCGCTGATAATTTTTGGTACAGGGTTTATGATGAATATTCACATTTATTATATACAAGCTGTGACTGCTCTTTCCTCGTTTCCAAGAACATGTTTGTGTAAAAAGGGATTCTCAACATTTGCAGCTACAAAGACAAAATACCGTAGCAGACTGGAAACTGAACTTGACATGCGTCATCAACTTCATTATATTACGCCTGACAATAGACAATTGGTCAAAAATAACATATTCACTTCCCATTATATGCAAACAATTTTATCAATTTACATATATTGACAATACAACGTTATTATGTTTATTGTGTTATTTACTATTATTGAAATCAGTAGTAAATAATGTACCCATTTTTTTATGATTTTCATTGAATGGTTATTATCAAATAAACAATATTAAACTTAGTTTGCTTATTTCATAACTCTGTAAAATATTTGATTTATTTCTTTCTTTATTTATCATATATATAACCATAAATAACAGATAACTGTCATGTGCTTTCCCCGATTTTTACACATTTTACAAAATTTTAATATAACTTTTTCAAAAGGGTTCCGACGCAAAAAAGTTTGAGTACCACTGGTCCACGTGATATTATGATGAATGTCGTATTATTGTTATAAAATGAATAAATAAACGAAATAGATTTGTATAGATTCAACAGATAATCCATAGAAAAAAGTGTAAATATAACCATTGCTCTATAAAGAGCCCTTCGCCTATGTCCAATTTAGGGCGGAAAAGGAAGCCAAGATGAAGTTTTAAAAATTGTTCAAGAGTTTACTCAACAAATCTAATTTCAAAATCAAATATTGCAAACCTCCGTTCAAAGCCAAGTTCAATCTTTTTTTAACCCAGTCTTCTTTAAAAGTATCGTAAACCATTTCGAGCGAAAATATATTATCTGCTGAAATTCCTTTGTGCAAAATTTAATGATATTGCCAAACACTAAAACTTGATCAAAATTCCTGCTTTCGTGCATAAAATATCAAAACTTTATTTCTCCAAGATCCGTTTTGCAGAATTCCTCCCCGGTTAATTAAGCGGCAGAGATATTGTTTTACTAAAATTGTGTTTTTACAACCCCTTGTTCAACCGGAAAGTACTCATTTTCCGGAAGCTATGGGCGTACTTGATTTGTTTATATAATACAGGCATCAAGATACTTTACTTGAAACTATAAAAAAGCTCTACGCAAACAGCTTTCTGAAGCTTGTTACTTTTCATAAATTAATGGTAAGCAGATTTAGCTCCGTTAATGTAGTTTCGCCTCCATGGCGTAATGGTTAGCGTGTTTAGGAACCCTCCCAGAAGTCCCGATTTTGATTCCCAATGGGGGGGGGGGGGAAATAGATGTAAGTGATTTCACGCTGTAAAATTTATTAAATATTACCCTGCCCTAGTCCCTGAAGGGCAGGAGTGATCACCTTGCCTTAATATAAGTAACGATCAAGATAACACTACATTAATACTATATATTATCCTATGTACCATTGGGTTCGGATAGGGGTTAGAAAATAATAGTGGTAGTGATAGTAAGATTTACCACGAGATTTGGTACTTTGCATGTGATCCTAATTTCATTTTAGATTATTTACCTCACCAAGAAAAAATAATAACCTTCTTTTAAATATTTTTATAGCTGCCCATTATGTTTTTTAGCAATTTCCTCCCCCCGTCGATTAGAAAAGGTGATGGAACTAATAAGGTTTGGAACCTGTGGTATAGGCATATTAATTAAGAAGCATAATTCCTAAATAGTATCCGTAGTGTAAAGGCAAAGGGGTATATCTGTCAAATTATTAATTTTATAAGTTTGTTCCACAAAATGTCTTAAATAGTGTACTCCATAATCTGTCAAAAGGATATTAGCTGTAGTTGCAATACTTTTAACTTTTATTTAGATATGTAAATATGAAAATACGTAAAACAAATGAGTTATTTAATTTCACAAGTTTGTTTTTGCTCTCCTGTAAAATTTGGTCTGAGACAGATATACCCATTTGCCTTTGCACTACCGGTATAAGGTTCAATCTAATAGAGGTCCCTTGTTCAATTCACGGTAAAATCTTTTTTTTTCTTATACTAAAAATATACATGATGACTGCTTTCAATGATTGACCATTTTAACATGACTCTAATAAAGAGAAGAAACATAAGTCACGGGCAGTAACAAAAGTTTGTTAATATCTTTAATAAATACTATACTTCTTACTCATGGAATCAAATTGTTATTTTAGATTTTTGAATAACTCCCCAATTTATTATCTTTATTTTAATCACAAATCTTCGCAAGCTTATTTTAAATAGACCTTTCGCGATTAACTTAAATATGACCTGCTCGGATAAAATCCAATTAGGTGAATTTACCCGTAAGATGGAGACTTTGAAACTCAAAATGTAAGTTTAGCACATAAATTCCGGAGCTTTCGAGAACGCTCGGCTCAAGGCATATGAATTTTGTCGATTAATCTTTTGTCAGTAAAAAACGTCAGTGGAAACGCGAAAGCATTTAAGATGAGTGTGAACAGAGGGAAAGGGTGTTGAAGGTGGAGTGGGAATGATTGAAAGTAGAAGAAGGAAACTGACAGGCGAATCCAATATCAGCTGCGGCTCTACCAGGCTAACATAACACAACAGGGGTGGGTAAAGGGTCTAACTATTATTATCACTATAAATACTCGTATTCCTTGGTCATTTAAACAATTTTTTTAAATGTTTTTTTTTTATATCGTGGTTATCGTATTAGTGGTTATTGTATGTATATCCTACCAACAATTTTTCATTACATGTTTATAAAACTTTATGTTTTATTTCTTCAAAATTATTGAGTGCGGAATTTATCAGATTATTAATTTTAGCAAAGAAAATTCACTTAGTCCAATTTTTTTAGACAAATAGAAGAAAAAAATATATATGTGAGCTAAAACCAGTTTTAGCAAATAAAAACCTAGCTTAAATAGGCCAAAAAGGGTATAAAAAATTGGTAAAAAGGTACAAGGGAGTCCTGGTTCCAACCTTATTCTTTGAAAATGAAGGATGGTTTTTTTTTATTTATTTGGCGTTTAATTTGTAGAACACCATTTTAATTTATGTATTAATTTTTAAATCAAACAGATTTTTTGAGTCTACTAAGTTGTATTTAATGAACAAAAACCGGCGAAAACTAGGCGAAACAATTATCACAATATTATTTTTTATGTGTTTTTGTTAATAAAATACAACTTAATTGACTCTAAAAATCTATTTAGTTAAAAAATTAATACATGAAGAACGGGGTCGATAAAAGAAGGACAAAATTAAACTGAATGCGGTCAAAATGCGACTTCTTTTTGTTGAAATACTAGCACATAACCAAGCATTAAGTATTTCAAAATACTTATGATAAAAAGTCGAAATAATCAGCATGATAAGATGCATGGATGTGGAAGAGGTGAAGATTGTTGTGGCGTTCTATTCTCTCTCAACTCCTGCGAAGGTTTTCATGATCAAAATTTAAAGTGGTACATTTTATAAACACCGATAAAATCAGTTCTTGAATGTTTTTCGCAGATACTTTGTGGCACATTTTATAAACCTTATTAAATAAAACAACTTTGTTTTAACCACTTTTTATTGGTACACTTAATCAAACCGGTTTCGACAAGAACCTTATCATCATCAGGATTTATGTACTAAATTCTAAAACATTGAAATACTCATAGTTAATTACCCTTCCTTTACCGAAAACTTCCACGCACTCTCTACACTATATGAAAATATGAATCATAGTATAACTCATATTTTATATTATAATATAAATCATATTTTCAATCAAGCTTTGCTAAGGGAAGAGTAATTATCTTTGAGTATTTCAATTTTTAGAATTTAGTACATAAACCCTGATGATGACAAGATTCTTGTCGAAACTGGTTGGATAAAGTGTACCTATTAAAAGTGGTTACAACAAAGTTGTTTTATTTTATAAAGTTTAAACAGATAAAATCATTTGAAAAAATATCAATGTAGAAAGAGTTCAGCGTAGCGAGGATGAATCACCTGAAATTTTCAACAATTAATCTCTCTAGATACTGGCGCTAGACTTTCAGGAAAGTTAAATTACTCCTAAACCTGAAGGGATACCATAATATTTTACTTCGGACTGTTGTTATTAGATTTTTGCCAAACCCAGTTAGGAGTTTAGCAACTTCTGCCGTTTCGGGTGGTTCAATGCCACTGAAACTGCCCCAAATATTCACCGTAAAAGAGTAATCACCAAGTTTTTAACATCCTTTGTCGTATTGCCTCGTAAAATGTATGAAGTTTAGCGTAATAAACACAACATGTTTCAAGCACGTTCTACTTTTAACTATGTATACCGAGTTTTTTAAACAACAGAAAATGTCCATATTTTTTCGTGTTTTACGATCATTTTCAGTTGTTTATCCCTTTACTCATCCGCGGAGAATTTACGGTTTGGGTAAAAAAAACGCAGTATCATTAAATTAATTTTAATTGAAACAAGATTTTTTTAATAATTATTTACTATGTTTAAGAAAAATAAACATTGATTCTTTGAGATGACAATTTTTTTTCCTTTTTTCTGCATCTCAACAGGTTATTTAGGTATATCCCTGTATGTAAAATAATCCAGCTAGCATCTCTTACATATATCCTAATAATAAAGGATCTCTGCTTAATAAAAGCTTTCCCAATCCAACCATAGAAGGCTTGTCTAGTGAACTCACATATACAGCTTCATAACATTAAAAATATATAAATAGGAGTTCTGAAATTATTAGTAGTGTACTTGTCAATCATGGGTAGAATGGTGAATATTGCACGTGTTTAAAGTGATCACTTAACAAGCATATGACAGGTCAAAATATATGAAAATACCCAGGCTTCCATATTGTTCTTCATCTTTCTTGAGATGTCAACAATATAATGAATCTTTAGTTTATTTTTTGACATCTCATCACAGATGAAGGAGAATTTTTCAAGTATTTGGACACGCTCAAAATGTTGTAAATTAATTATCTGGTCAAATTATAAGTTAAAACAATGTAAATGAAAATGATATTTTCTGCGTTTCTCATGTGTGTGATTATAATCTAGGATTCGGACCTCACATACTAATAAAAGAGTTTCTGCTACATAAAAAGCTTCTTTTCATCTCACCAATAGATGTCTATAGTGAAAGTTCTAGTGATTCAAGAACAATGTTTCAAAATTGGTTCAAATATATAGAGTAGTGTGGTTGTCAATAATGGGTAGACTTCTTTACAGTACACATTTAAATATATACACGCGTGACTTCAACAATGCCATGAGATTAATAATCATTTGTCTACTCGTGTCCTTTGTTACTTTGTATGGATATCTTCTTGTATAATATGGATAACGAATCTCTCGATTTTATAACGATACATTATGCAACTCTTAAATAACGTGCCGATGTGTTATCCATAGTCCTTCATCGTGAAGACAGATAAATCTTATTTGCCAGCTCGTGTGGATATGTTACCATATTTCTCCTGACAAACTACCCACCATATTTCCTTTGAGCTCGTTTCTGCTCACGCGATCCACCGCCCCTCACAACAGTTTACAAAGCAATATATAACGCGTACAATCATTGCCTTCTGTATTAAACATATGATTTAGTCTGGGAACACCACATAAGCTAATATTAGTAAACCGATGATTCAGGTGCCAATAGCTTCAATCCGCGGACAATATCCGCGATCGATTGAATTTGGTGGATAATCATGGTTTAAAATCAAGTTGAAATTATAACAATTATTATTTTTATTTATAATCATAGATTTTTTTAAGCTTTATAAAATAAAACAACATTGTTTCAACCACTTTTATAGGTACACTTTTTCCGATCAAGAACCTTGAAAAACATTCAAGAAAATATATTTTTTTCTTTGTTAATTTGTGTTGTATTTATGGAGCATTACATGACATGTGTCGGGCTGTGGTCCCGTGGTTAGTGTCGCGGACTCTTAAGTCAGAGTTTCTCGGTTCGAACCCACTCTACCACAATTTGATACCTTTTTTCTAATAATGAGCTGTTTAGTCTCACAGAAATAGTATGAAATGGAAATATTTGTGTAAATAATAAAAACACATTTTTTTTTCTAGAAAAAAAAAGTTGGAGTTTATCTTTATTAAAAACTACACAATACCAAATTCTCTTTTAGACTCGATTGAATTATTTTGAGAATGTAAAAACTTCATAATGTCAATTTACTTTTTAAATGGTGCATCAGATTAATGGGTGTTATGATATTTGTAGGTACTAACCGAAACAATGCAAGGTATCATCAAACTGGACTAACTCAGTGATTACCAATCGAGTTGTAAAAAGAAAAATAATAATGAATTTTTTTAGAAAAATTCGTTCCCGCTTAGATAATCACCATAATCATTGTAGAATTTTTACTACGTATTGGTTATTTCTAGGTGCAGATATATTCATTATTAAAAATTTTAGCTGGAAGGATAAATAAACCTTTCCTTCTGATATTTCTCTTATCCTGGTATTCCTTGTTCTATCTTGAAGACTCTTGCTCCTTAGAGTTTTCATTACGTAGTATACGAGACATACATAATAATAATAAAACCCTTATCCGTACCCCAATGGTGCATAGGGCACTGCTTTCTTGATCGTTCACACATGAAGGAAAGGTGATCAGCCCTCCGCTTCAGTTACCAGTCCAGTAATATTGAATAAATACGAGACATATATAAATAAATAAAACACACAAAACAAAGTACCTACTTACATACGTAGATAATTTCACAGGTCACTCGCGTTGCGCCTCTCGCAACACGCGTTGCATTTACTATCTAGGCAGCACTGGTAGGCCCCATATTCGTAAAGACTTGTGTACTAATATATTACAATTTATCAAATAACTCATTTAACAAAGCCAGTCATGTCTTCAATTTATCGTAACTGAGGAAGCCGCCACGTTATTAATTACTCCGTACGAAATTGTTCACTGGTCTTGGATCTGATTTATTTTTTGTGTGCATTAATGAGAATGTACATTTGTGATTTGTAATTACGTCGGTGGAAACAAGTTATTTGAACGTGAGTACAAAGAAGGTGGTAACAATTAAAATGTAGAGTGATGAATTGAATTATTTAAAACATTTCAATTTAACAAGGTGTGTCATATCAGCTTTTTAAAAATTGATTAAAGCCTCATCTATGTTCTCATTGACAAAATATACGTAGGTATATACGTATATAACCTTTGCATTCTCCTCATTCATTGTCCCAAGAACATACCACCCAAATTTTGACAAGATTTCACTTTTAAAATTGATGTAGTAGACACCAAAAAATCCTTCACAAATGTATTTAATATTGTGGTAGGTACTTACGGAGTAAATTCTGAATTTATGAAATGAAAATAATATTATTAGTAAAATCTGTTTTGTAGGTCTCAATAAAATTAGTTTTTTTTGTTTTGAGGACGTCATTTTTGTAAACTTTTGACGCAAAGGTATCTCAAAAACTC
Organism: Brachycentrus maculatus; assembly: GCF_059751285.1. NCBI lineage: Eukaryota > Metazoa > Arthropoda > Insecta > Trichoptera > Brachycentridae > Brachycentrus > Brachycentrus maculatus. The sequence goes on along the minus strand of NW_028280878.1, from coordinate 597,363 downwards.
CATTTTATAATAAAAATATAATTATGTTTATCAAAACACGTCTTTAGACACCGATAGTGACTTGGTATTTTCAAAAATTAAAAAAATAAAGATAAAAAAAACATGTATATGTTTGCGTCATCTTCATTAATTTTTTTGAGAATTTTTTTGTTTAAAAAAAAAATCAAGTTTATATTTCCATTTATAGATGATTTTAAAAAACAACTTTTAGAATAGTTGCCACTTTCAAGTCCCTTAAAAAAATATTCGCTTTTTTACCAAGGAACGTGACACATCCTATTATATTACAAATTCCACACGTATTCGAGTATACAAATTGAAGTTACACATGTCAAATTCTTCTTCATAACGTGTGTAAATGTCTGAACAAATAATGTTTACTTCTACAGATAAACTTGTTAAGACATGGATTCAATATACAACACAGCGAAGTAAGCAATAAAGAAGTAATTTCTATTGCAAACTTCAAACTGATTCATCAGCAAAATAATTCAAAGCTTAACGACTTTGAACACCGTTAGTTAAGGTAATATAAACTTTTCAATAAAGTTCATAAATTTTCCATCATGCAAATAATGCGCGTGCACACATAGAGAGAGAGTTAACACTTTCAAGACGACAAGTTTTTTTCATTAAAAATTAATCCATTACAACGATTCATTCATTTTATTCAATTATTTAATATTTATTCAAACTTCATTTACAGAAAATAAATAAGTACATTGGTGGGCTTTTTGCTAAAAAGCAATATCTTCCAACCAACCAAAAGCAGACTAGTGATATTGATCAAAACGTTTGATACCATATATAGCTGTTTGCAATCAGAGGGTATTTTCTGAGTAGCGGTTAAGAATTTACGAAATAATTTTTTTGATGAATAAATATTTATTTAGAAAAAATAATTGAACCGTTACTAAAATAGTCATGCCATTTCAGGGTTTAATAGTTCGGAATCGAAAAAAGTATTTCGTTTAACTATCCACCAAAAATTTTATTAAATATTTATATATCCGATTTTCTTTGTAGAAATATTGAAATCAAAGAAATGAAAGGGTTTTTTTTTAATGTTTTCATTAAAATATTGTAAAGGTGATGGCCACTGCTCACTACAAATGTTCATCATAAAAAAACGGCGTCTTAATGATTTAGATGTGCTTTCTTGGGTGGGCGTGTATTTTATTTTATTAAAATTAACCACTTGAATAATCCACTTTATGGAGTTTTATTTTTATTTACGACTAGTTTCGAAAACGACAATTGTTTTCATCTTCTGGTACAAATTAAAACATACGAATAAAAATATATTAAGTGTTTATATAGGTTAATAAATATAGGTAGGGGGGTTAAGGAACAACATTTTTTGTAAAAGGAAACATTGAAAATAATGGTGACGTATTTTGAAACAGTATATTATTAATTATTGTTTTATCTCAATTAAAATTTTTATGTATTTCTAAATTTTCTAAATTATTCATGACTTGACCTTTGTTTGTAACAGAGTGTATTTTATTTGACTGTGTTGCTATTCTTTGCAATGATGCTTGTATTTTACAAATAAAACATTCAGATCGACTTAAATTCAAATTTAATACCGACTAGTAAAAAAAGATAGCACCATAACGGTGAAGTTAGGTGGTAAAAGGGTTTAGGAATGTTCATAACTAAAGCGAATAATTGAAAATTAGCTCTACCCTCCGAAAAGCGTTGTTCGGTGTTCTAATGAAGGTGTTTAAATATTCCCTTTTCTCGCCGAACGTGAACATTGGCCACGGACAAAATAGCGACAAGGAGGCTTACCAAAATGACGAGACTTGTTTGATGACGACATAAATACTCCTTTATTCTCTTTGAGTAAACAAGGGCACGTAATAAGGAACTGAAAAGCCGCTATTTATGCGTAATATTCAACACGATGTACGACAAAATTAATTCACTAAATTTTGTGTACAAGTATCGACAGCTTTGTCTACCTATACGCACATATGAACGTAAAAATGATTAAAAAATAAAATAGGTATTTTAAAACATTTTGAATATGTCCAATACTTGAAATCTAGCGTTTCTCAAGTATGTGAATATAACCCAGGATTCGCACATCATATAAAAATTAAAGAGTTTCTGCTTTAAAAAAAGCTTTCCCCATCCCACTGAGGATGTCTCCAGTGACTCTCACACACTGTGTTTCGAGTTTGGTTAATATATCTAGAAGTTTCAAGAATTTGAGAAGTATGGTTGTCAATCATGGGTAGAAGTAAATGTAGAAGTAAAGTGATCACTTAAACCAGCCTATGAAGGTCATAAGCCCTATAAATGCCCAGACTTCCAAATTATTCTTCATCTTTGTTGAGATGCCAAAAAAAAGTAATATTTTAATGACTAGAAACTCCCTATCCTTTTGATGTGTTGGATATTTGGAACGCTATGGGTAGCAGGGTTTTGAAAACATTTATTTTTAGACCCATGTATGTAGATTACCTATTTAGGCGATGAACAATTAACTGAAGACTCTAGATAGGGTGATAAATTACGACAGCATCATCTACGTATTCCAGAAGTTTCCTTAAGGATGAGATGGTTTTTCCGCAGTCGGTTTGTAACGATGATGCTTGCTCAGTATTATGTCCATAATGATGACAAAAATAAACAAATACGCAGCCTCATTTGAATCCGCTGGTGTCCCCAAACGATTCCTGACAACATCATCAACTCTCATATAGCACTAGCTATTTATGCCTTTATGAGCTTCATCTCTTGAATGTTTTTTGAAAATACTTTGTGACAAATTTTACAAACATTATTAAATACGTAAAAAGAAGAATTATTTTTGGAACGTATTTCTACAATCAGTTTCGACAAGCACCTTGTCATATTATGAGATGGATATATACGAATAGTACGTATCCATCATTGAAGATAACAAGGTGCTTGCATTAACCGGTTGGAGAAAACGGTACCAAAAATAAAAGTGGTTAAAAAAAAGCTTTAGTTTTGGTTGTATTGTGAACTAACGTGTTATGAAAATATATCGGGGTCGTACAGGAAAAGTGACTAACGAACAAAATGTAAAATGTTTAGTAGGGCCATTTAAGTCACGCTTGGCAAGAAAATAAATATCAATGCAGTTAGTCATTTTTAACAAGTCAATATATTTTACTTCCAAGTTTAAAATCCTTTGAGATTTTTTTCAGGGCAATATTTATCCAGTAAGATATCAAATAGTCAATGATCACGTTTTTGTAAGAAATGCACTTGGTCACTTTCTCCTGTATGACTACGATATGCTTAAGCACTTTGTGTACTCTGTAAAAAATGCATTTGTTGATATGTTTTGAATTTATTTAACATTACAAGGTACCTTTTGTCTTTTATCTAGATAACTTTAAACTACTGAAAAGATCTGTGTTTGTAGTTTTTCGTTTTATGTGTGCAGCGACAGCATATAATTTCATTTTAACTACTGTACACTTTTAGACTTCTTAAAAAAATATTCTTAAAAAAATACCAATTACTTTTATACTGATATCTTTCAAATCCTAAAATATTATCAAATTAAAATTTACAATAGTTTTATTCCATTTTGATCAAATGGTTGAAAGAAGACGAAGATGTATCAACTTAAAACAATAACATTTTTGCAACATTTTTCCAATTCATCCCTTGTTATTTCCACTTACGTAGAAGTGCTCGAAACGGGTGGTGGTTTGAAAAATCCCGCGCTAAACCCTCCCGGTCACACGAAAATTGCATATCAAAAATTCATTATCTTATCTCCTTATTTATTTAGTCTTATCGTGATCAAAGGGTGTCTGATAAAGGATATAACTATTTTAATTAAAACACCCTCACCCTTATTCTATCGTCTAATCTTAATTCCCAAAATAGACATCACAATTCGAAAATGATTAGTTTATTAATGAAATAACTTGTTGTTGATTGATCAATTACAGATAAGCATTTATTATGGGTTATCATAATGTTTTTATGCCGACATATAGGACTTTTTTTATAGAAGTCGTTAAATAATTATTTCAACGTAACAAACAATTTACAACATTTTGAGTGTGTCCAAATACTTGTTCACAAAATCTGGATTATCTCCAATTACAGCCTATGACGGTCGTCAGCCCCGTAAATGCCCAGACTTCCATATTCTTCTTCATCTTTGATGAGATGTCAAAAAATAATATGTAACAAACAATAATGTTTTACAAAAAATGAGAACCCAGCTTCAATTTACCATCGTACCTTACATTTTTTGTAATTGTTAGCATATGCATCGCGTGTACATTTTATTTAATATTGGTCAACAATAAAAAAAACAATTATCTGCACTAATAATAAAAAAAACAATAACCAAATTGTCATTTTTTTTAGACAAACGAAATCATAGAGACAGTGAAATGTTGTGAATAAATAACTGATCAAATTAAAAGCTGTATAAAATTGAAAATCATGTTTTCAGACGTTTCCCAGTATGTTAAAATAATCCTGGGTTCGGATCTTACATACATTTACGTAAAAGGGTCTCTGCTAAATAAATGCCAATCCATCCATGGCTCCAGTGAGCTCATATGTACTGTGTCATGAGATTAATGATATATGTAAGAGTTCTAAAAAAATTAGTAGTGTGGTTGTCAATCATAGGTAATATGGTGAATGTTGCGCGTGTGTAAAATGATCACATAACCAGTTTATGAAAGGTCATAAGTCGTGTAATTACATAACTTCCATACTGTTCTTCATTCATGTTAAGATGCCAAAAATGGGTAGTTTTATTATTTCCAAATTTCTATTTAGTTTTGATGAGTGTGACGAATAGGGTTACGTTAAAACTAATTTTAAGTGACGGTAATTTATTATATAAATTTTAGATTAATCTGGATTTGGGTAGGATACAGACGGTGAGGATCGACCTCAACTCTTTTTTGAACTTTTCGTTACGAGGTCAAATATTAACGGGAGTTCTGAAAATGGGTAATTGGAAATTAATTCAATGGCATAAATTTTGTATTTATGGTATTTATTGTATTTATGGTATCACTTTGTGGTATTACATGATTAAATTGTAAATTAAGACACTTTCGTAATTTGTTTTTTAATGACTAGTTTCGGAAGCTACAGATGCTTCTATTTACCAGTTTAAATATGAACCCGTACATGGAAGCATCTGTAGCTTCCGAAACTAGTCGTCAAAGAAATAAATATAAATTTGGTAATAACCAGTTTTTTTATCAAGTTATTTCATCAAAAATATTTAAGCATAGTTATAATAGATTATGTGAAAAAACTTCATTTTACTTTGTTTAATTTGGTGTACGTGTTGTCATTATTTGCACAGTCATAAGATCTGTAAATACACATACTTTTAAATTCTTCTTCACCTTTGTTGAGATGTCAAAAAAAAAACAAAAAATAACTCTTCTGTGGAGAAAATTCATATTCGTGTACAAGTATGGACACATTCAAATTTGTGTTTTATTGATTTTAACGACGAACTTTGAGTTTTATTATAAATGTTATATATTTGTTAAATATCGTCGAGAAAAATGATACTGCAAGAGACTGTAATGTAGTAATTATGTAAAAGAAAGTTTAAATCGTGTCGGATTGCAGAAAACTGCCAACAGAACTCTCTGTGTCTAACGACCGGCTTCCAAGCGCTCCGATATTAAGAGGAACTATGAGCGTTACATTTAATTACCATGTAGTATAATTTGAAAGGCTGTTTACTTATTCTTATAATTAGTTACACTTTGCAGGGTCGTAAAAAGTCCGTAATTCCTTATAGGAGCGCCATGGGAGACTCCGGAGTAGATGCCCTCTGAAATTTTCTTTGTTTTACATCAAATTACATTGCGCAACTTCACTGCTTAACAGGCATAGTTGTTTGTGTCCATATAATTTAGAAATGTTCATCTTAAAAGCATGAAAAGTTTTCGCTTTACAAAGTTGTAAAAAACGAAGTGGAATTTGTAATTAGAAAATTTTATATTACTTTAGTTTCATCGGGAGACCGTCCTTTAATGCGAATTCTTGAAATCAAATAAAGCTGACCCGAATTCGGAATTGCTTGGGGCCGATTAAAATTCTTTTAAATTCAATTATTTAATTGGACATACAGTTTTCTTAAAATTAAAAAACTTTTATATCTTTTTTAGGATTATTGTAATTCAAATACTATTTTTTCAAATCCATACATTTGTCTGATAGAGTTATATTGTTGGTTTTAATCAATCATCCGTAAGATATTTTTAAGGAAAATTAAGTTAAATTTAATTATTATATTAGGATAATACACTTAAATATAAATTAAAATAGCACAACATAAACTGGTTGTTTTTTCTTTTTTATACGCACGTTTTTTCTTCATGTTAGTTAGTTTTTCTTATTTTTTTTTTACTTTTTCACTTTACCATTAAGAAGAAACCTTTTTATTTAAATACATATCCGCAAAATCCTAATTGAATTATTTTTACATATTGAAAGACGCCTTAAAACAGGAATATCTGCAACAATGAAACAAGCTTTAAATAAATCAAGAATACGTTTATAAAAGTTCTTTGTTTTATATCTTTATTTTGAAAAATATCAATTTATACCAATTATAAAATAATAGGCCTGAATTGTTTTTTGTAAACCAAATTGGAGACCGTAAACGTTACGTTAAATATGTCATGTGGCTTCTTCCAAACGTAGTTCTGAGTAATATGTATGTAAATTAGTACACGAAGACCCATGTATCAGGGAGATCAATGTAGATCGAGGTTAATAAGACTAGACACCGTGATGCGCTTAACCCATTCGTGGCGGGGATCAAATATCTTAGATGCAAGTGTCTTGGATTTTGCTTGGCATCCTCGGAGTCAGATAAACCTCAAGTTTAATCGCGGTTCTTCATGTCAACGTCTCTCCCCTTGTACAGCAATTTCAGGGAAATTCAATTTCCTACATACTGAAAAGTACTGTAGTTATTTTTGCTTTTGAATGATTCAAAATTTAATGAATGCTCAAAGCATACTTACTATCCCTTTGTTTTTTTTTTCAAATCTACGAAATGCTTACGACAAGTTTTTTTCTTTTTTTAAGAGTTTTTTTTGTAATTTATTTACCTAAATAAAATTTGAATACTGAGAAGATTAACCCATTTTTTAAAATTAATATGTTTCCCTATCTTTTCTTTTTTAAATGTGTTTATAAACATACCCTTTGTTTTTCCCTTGTTTCCTTTTTAATGTTTTATGATTTTTTTTATTCATACTCTTCAATATTTATAACCCCTATAAAAAATATGTTTTTCCGGCATTTTCAATTTTCAAAACAGTTTTATTAATAACCAGATTTTCTTTACAACATTTTGAGTGTGTCCAAATACTTGTTCACAAAATCTGGATTATCTCCAATTACAGGAGTCATTTTCATATTATTTTTTGACATCTCATCAAAGATGAAGAAGAATTTGGAAGTCTGGGCATTTACAGATTTTCTTTATTAGTATGTAAACATAGGTGTCAAAGAAAATTAAATTTTAGGCTTTTAAAGGGCTTGCAACCAATCGTTGGCTAGTTTCAAGTTTTTCACTTTATACACTCGGACCGTTTTTTAACTTTAAAAATATAATAGAATGTTTTAAAAATAAATATCAAGTCACTTATTGAACTTTTTAGTGTGCAACAGATCTTTTTAGGTAAAACCTGAATGTTTTTTCTCTATTTGAAAAATATTATGTTTACTAAAAAAAGAGAATTGAACAATACTTTCTTTTCAAAATGCAAAAATAACACTTTCTGCCCTGTAGCGGGTAAATATTAAGTTTTAAATATGCCATTTTTGCTGGGATATAGTACAATTTCTGTGCATTCCGAAAACATTTTTGAAATATGACGTTGTTGAAAGGAGTGAGCGATATGTTTTACGGGTTTCAAAACGCACCTTGTCATCTTCAAAAATAGATTTGGACATTTCCATCCCTGAAGATGACATAGTATAATGACAAGGTGTAATGACCTACTTGTAGAAACGGCTGGAAAAAATACCAAAAAAAAAAGTGTTGAAAAGAGTTTGATTTAACAAAGCTTTAGTTTTATTTTATAAAGTAAAAATCTATTTTGAATCAATATTGTAGGTAAAGTCGATAAAAATTCACGTTCACTCAAGAATCTATTAAACGTCGGACAACACTTATTTTCAATTAAAAACTTTCGCAAAAGCTCTTAAACGACATACACCTGTCCACCAGTAGTGCTTGTATCGTACACATATACATTTATATTTTTGAGTAAGTAAGTAATGCCAGGTGCCCCATTCATTTAGGTTCAAATTACATTCCTACCTAAAACCTTAACATTAAAGGTCTATATCCCAGTCTGTGACCACTAACTGACTCGAAGAATAATGTCTATCTCTCCAAAATACATACCTTTTTCATTAAAAAGCTAGCACCCTCGTCTAAATTGTACCTCACGCCTTGCACACACCGTGAAAGAATGCAACCGCACGTATACAAACGGCCGAACTTTAGCTCTAAGGGTTGAAATGAATAAATTTCGCTATAATTGCTATTTTAAATTCAGTCCTGAGTGGAAAGTTACGCAGGTTAAAAATGAAGTGCGTAATACTTTTTACGTGCGTGTCTTTACTGCATACCTTGGTAAGTGAACGCCCTATTAAATTGTCACTTTACGCTGAGTTTCGAAGGGATAGACACATACATATTAACGCATTTAAATTATACGAATTTGTTATGATAATCCACAAAACTTTTAGAGTGTCCACTAATTGTTTCGTTCCAACCCTTATCCGCATCCGATGGTGCATAGGGCACTACATCATATAAACGCAGTGTTATCTTGAACATTAACGCATGAAGAAAAAGTGATCAGCCCTCCGCTTCAGGTACCAGTCCAGGGTAATATTGAATTAATATTAGAGTGAAAAAATCACTTTTATTTATTTAAATCCCCCCTGGGAATCGAACCCGGGACCTCCAGTACGGTAGCCCAGCGTGCTGACCATTACAGTACGGAGGCAGACAACATTTTAGAGTCACATTTTGCATTTAACCAGACAGAGCCACATCAATGCGTGATCGGAAACAGCTATTGTGCTTTAACGTATTTCAATTATTTTATAACAAATATTTCGCTTTCCCTTGTGGGCTTCTCAAAGTATGAAAAATGGTCAATTTGATATTTTTTTTTCCTTTTATGACCCTATCATTATTATCTATTATAATGATTTTAAAAAATCCACCGCGAGAAACAAAAAGCCTTCTTAGGACATCCGAAATGAAGACTCTACGACCCATTGCAGACCTAACACTTCGCGACAGAGTAAGAAACTCAGACATAAGAAAAATCTGCGATGTTGAAGATGTTGTGCGATGGGGAAGAGAAAGAAGACGTTTCTGGAGAGATCATGTAAGAAGAGCGAGTTCGGATCGAGTGGTGAGGGTGGCAGCGGACAGCAACATAAGCGGGATCAGACCCCCAGGAAGACCGCCTAAACGATGGAAGGATAGCTGGTCTTCCACCTCCCAGGAGTGACCTGAGAATGACAAAACCTAGTCCTAAAAGAAGAAGAAGAAGAAGAAGATTATTATCTAATAACGACTTAATTATAATATAAACTGCTTTCAGGAAAACATATTTTTACTCAAAACTGATTAATACTAAAAATACTAAGGTCGTTATCAGACCTGCGTAGGAATCGCAAGCGGCTATTTCTGTGTTATTGGCAGTTAGAGACGAAGGAATCAGCTGCGTTCAATAAGCGGAGACAATTTTTTGATAAAATTTCAGCTTAATAGTTAATTAATGGTAAATGAGTATATTATTATTACCATTTCTATTTGTAATATTACAAGATGTCTAATTTAAGTCCTCTATTACATAGGTGCATTAAGACCCTTATTTTTAATGATTGTGTAAATATTTTCAATCATGGGGGAACTCGCAAACATATAATTTACTTAGAGATTGGCCGCGCGAGGGACCAAACATGTCTCTACCCACATTTTTTTAAAGAATACAAAAGGGAATTAGACTTTTTTTTAGATTACATTTTGAAAAAATATTTTTTTATATTTTTTTTAAAATTCCTTTTCTGGAGATAACTATTTTATTTTCAAGACTGTCTTTTCACTTAAATGAAATAAGGAAAGAATGCAAGGCTGAGAAGCATTATCGATAAAAAAGAAAGGTGTGTTTAGATGATTTGGACATGTAGAACGTATGAGTGAGGAAAGAACGGTTAAACAAATTTATGAGGCTAATGTAGTTGGAAAAAGAAGCAGAGGAAGACAGAGGAAAACTTGGCACAGTCAGTTTTGTCAAATACTTGAAAGTGGCCTAGTCAGGAGTCGTAATAATCGTCGATTATGTATGAAGATGCACGAAGAGGCGAAGAATGTTTGCACACACAGAGTGATGTGGCGTTCGATCCTGCGGCGAAGCAGCGTGATGGTTAGTTGGTTAGTTAACACAATTTTTTTAATCCAAAAACTTTGTTTTAAGTAAAAAATCAAATACGATGAATGTTACCTGGGTTTAAACAAAATAAAATTGTGATTTATCCTACATAAGTGATTTCAGGGCATAAATGATTTACAAATTCAGATATCTTAAATGTTCTTTACATTGTACTCCGTATAAAGTCTAGGACATTTTGTTCTTAACTGCCTATTAACACAAGAAATAGCTACTTGAGATTCCTAATATAGTATAATGAACAGAAAGAAAATGAATGCATTCGTAATATTATTCTATATTTAGTAGATACTATAAACGTTACTTTTTAGTGCGTCTTTAGTCAGCACATTACCATCCCTTTCTTTGGCGCCTTTGCCGCTTGTGTTCAAAAAAATATATAAAAAAGTTAAAAAGTGATTACGGAAGGGTGGAAAAATAACGAGAAATTTCAGCGCCCCCGAGTGATAAGCCAAACTTATTCTCTTCATTTTCGTCGGGAATCTCCCTCCAAATTAGTCGTTCCTCTTAACCATTTACATTAAATATTCAAAGTGTCGTTGAATGGAACCACAAGGCGAATTTGCCATTTGGAGATATTTTTATTGCTCTCATAATAATTCCGAGTAAAACAAGCAAGTTCGTCGGTGATGGTAGGTGCTAGAATTGCCTATAAAGCTTCGCGCTTACTCCCGCCCGTACTACAAACGCAAACTTTTAGACGACGAGACAGTTTCTCAAAATGCCAAAAAGACTTTGACTATTAATGACTTGATATCATCATTAAATTCCAAATAAAAACACTTGTTTTTTGCCACTTGAGTATCATATTTATTTTTAACGACTAGTTTCGGATGCTTCCATCTACGGGTTTGAATATAAACTAGAGCATTAATATGGATAAATTATCTGTACTGTAAGTGAGGGGGGGTTAGTTAAGGGGAGGGGTGAGTTTGTGGTGGAGATTGAGAATAACAAGAACATTGAAAGCAAAGGTGAGGAAATTTATTAGAGTTTTTTTTGGATTTTTAGATTATCAATGTTGGTATTATTTTGGAATTATCAGTCAGGTTATTATTCTACTGACTTGGTTTCATCATAAGTTCACCTTTATTTATAACCGCGTTTTTTTATTATCTACATTACAAAGTCGGATTAACTACACTGTAGAGGCGCAAAAAAATTCTACTTTTCGTATTTATTATTAGTACAGTTTTTCCGACTCTATAGTGTATTAAATAGCACATTTGGCTTCCATGCTGGAGGTCCCAAGTTCAATTCACAGGGAATTAAAAATAAAGACGAGTGTTTTTCCTATTACATTTATTTAATTTTCTCTGAAGCGTAGGACTGACCTTGGCTTCAGAGTATAAAAAAAACTATGTAATCAACATTGCACCATTTTATGAAGTGCGTTTTGTAGTACTGAGTACAGATGAGTGTCTTTTAGCATCTTAGTTTAAAATTTGTAAATAATAAGAATTAGAAGTTTATACTCAGAGATTTATGTGTTTTTTTAATCGTCTTTGTTGAAAATGTAACAATAGAGAATGTGAAGTATAAAAACTAAGAGATACATATTTTAATCATCTTAGTAAAATATGTCTAAATATAATGATGTGTATAAAAACAAAAAGATTGTGAAAGATTTTAGTAAAAAAATGTAATGAAGCAAGAAAGTAAAGTTAAAAAATAAGAGATATTTATTTTTAAATCATGCTTTTAAAAAAAGTAAAAAATAAGATTCTGAAGCATAAGAAGTAAGATATTTGATTTTTTTAAGTTTCGTAGTGACAAAAATAGATAATAACAATGTGAAGTATAAAGAGTTCTAACCCTTATCCGCACCCCAATGGTGCATAGGGCACTGCATCGTATAGAAGCAGTGTTATATTGATCGTTTAATACACAAAGGAAAGGTGATCAGCCTTCTGCTTCAGGTACCAGTCCAGGGTCATATTAAATAAATATTAGACTGAAAAATCACTAATATTTATTTTGACCCTCTTGGGAATCGAACCCGGGACCTCCAGCATGGTAGCCTAGCGCGCTAACCACCACACTATGGAGGCGTAGTATAAAAAGTACGAGATTTATATTTTATAATCATCTTTGTTAAAAAGATTAAATAAGTAAGAATATGAAGTACAAAAGCTAAGAGATTTATATTTTTTAATCATCTTAGTGAAGAAATCAACCATTTTGCACACACGGGCCAGCCGGCGTTTGCAATTTCTCTTCTAATGCTATAAGCTCCCAAGGGCGGAGCTCTGTCTCTGAGTTTTCATATTCATTACATCATACCGGTTTTTGTATGATGCGCATAAAAGTCAGAGTAAAACTACCAAATTACTCGACATGAAAAGAGAACGTTCCTGAAATTTGTATGTCATTAGTTTGAAATGTCAGCATTTTTACGAAACCATTTTGTCGCGTCGGATTATTATCATATTACATACACATACAGACGAACACATAATGTGATAATAATATTGGATTAAGTAGGGGCATGTTTGTTTATTACTACCACAAAATTGTTATATAAGACTTGAATAGGTCAATCTCACGAACTGTAAAAATTAAAAATTGTTTTTGTTTTATTTTTCGATATTTTTCTTTTATTACGGTAATGAAAATTACTCTTTTCTTGCTATTATTTTAAAAATACATTGGCTATGTAGAGCGTGAAGAATAATTATTAAATTGATTTCTCCCACTTTAAATAGTGAAATTAAGATGGATATAAAAATACACCTTCATACTTCATAGAATAAAATCTATCGAGATCAATAAAAAAATAACTCCTTTTCGTATGTTTTCCGCTAAGATTATAAACTAAATTTTAAATTTTTCTTTAAACTGAAAATCTCATTATTGTTAAACATACTATTTTCATTAATAATAACAGTATTATTTTTTGACATCTCATCAAAGATGAAGAAGAATATGGAAGTCTAGGCATTTACGGGGCTGACGACCGTCATAGGCTGGTTTAAGTGATCACTTTACATACGTGTAACATTCACCAATTTTACCCTTTATTGACAACCACACTACTCAAATTCTTGGAAGTTCTATATATATGAACCAATTTAGAAACCTTTTTTTAGATTATGTGAACAAGTATTTGGACACACTCAAAATGTTGTAAATAATAAGTCACTAAAGTTAGCTTCTGACTATACACATGGAAAGAAAATGTTGTTTTTGTAATTTTCCCAAATGGAAAAAGAAAATAGCATTGAATTACTTTTTCACAATTCCAGTGTTATGATTATTGTTTTCCTTCATTCTCTCGACCTTATTTTCTGTCATTTTTTTTGAAAATATTCCAAGGACCTCGGCCGTAAGTCCATTTCAACACTCGACTATTTGAACCCTTGCGCGACCATTATTACCCCTTTTTCAACATGCTTAAAGGCGCCAATAAAATATGAGGGTGGCGGGAAAGCACTTGCCAGTCAGGAAATTAAAGAAAACGACTTTGTGCACTTAGAGGGCGAAGGCTTAAGCGCTAAATTCTAGGGTGGATGAATGATGATAATAATCATTATATGAGCCTTGTAATAAAAAAGTAAGAAAGATATTTCTTTCGGCCCTTATACTACTTTTGCAATGTGGACAAATTAGTTGGTCTCTGTTAGAAATCATTTATAAATTGTATGTACTTATAGTAATATGAATACTTTAAATATTACTAAAATGTTTTAAGGGGCCCGTAATTATATTTTAAATAATCCTGAGAGAATATTGTATGCAAAAAATGTGTACTGATTCATTTATTTTACAAGAATCTCGATGGATATGTTTTTTTACTTTAATATATGAATAGGCACTTAGGTATTGAATCTATACATGTTCTAGAAATCAAGTGCTATGGATGTATAAAAATAATGGTAAAGTAGTTAAAATTTTAAAGTATATATTAAAAAAATCAACGACAAATTGTAATATCTTTGATTTCAATACACTTCTGTATTCTCTTTTAATAAATTTCTTCGTCGCTTTAAAACACCTGCAATGTATAATGAATAATTGTTTTTTTTCTTGTAACGGTGTGTCGTATGGATAAAACATTATTTTCTAATGCATTGAAATGATTAAATGATTGATAATTTATCCCTGTCACCCAATTTATTGGTCGTAGTTGAATAATAGAATTTCAAACCACTTCGAAACTTGACGAACGCAAATAGGGTCAAAAGCTTTTCAATAAATCAGTCGGTGTCAAGAATTATTAAATCGTAGACCTATGGGGTGTATAGTGCTCCAATCTTTGTCTTAGATTTGGGATTGGATCAGTGGATCTTTCGAGCTTTCATCTTCTATCAAAGTTTGGACAATAAAACCATGATAATTGGCATTCTACTGCGTGGCGAGTGTCTCCATTAACAGGGCAAACAGTGTAAAACCAGCCCCCTCCCTTGTAGCAAAGTTTAGTAGCTGTCACAACCACTGTTCAAACACTTTTAGGCATCATTCCAAAACCCATGAGTTCAAGAACTATCTGGCTGTGTCAAAGTTTAAAGGACCCTTCCAGGCCAAAGTATTTCGGAATCTTGACAAAATGCGGATCGTTTGATCCTTATACTCGTTTACCAAACACGACCCTGAATCCTGCGTTTATATTTGTAAATCTAAATTTATTACGAAGTTTATCGAATAAACAGAACGTAGATAATTAATATTTTAATGTCAATTAGTACCCAACTTCTGCCTTTTCATGAAAAGTTCATTCGTGCAACATATACACAGACATAAATTATTATTTTTTGTATGATTTAAACACTTATCTTACTTTCCATTCAACATGAAAAATTTAACTTAAAAGTTTTTCAATACATACAGCAGTAAGTTCGTAATATTTCATTTTATATATAACAAAATAATTGTATTTGCAATCATATTTCTTTCTATAAATATGTAGTTAAATTAAGTCAAATTATAATGATTTGATCAGTTTCAAAGCTTACTTCTTTCTCGAGAATTAACAATTATTGGATGCGTGGAGTTTTTGAAGTTTTAAAAAAATATATATGTATTATATTGTATATATATATATATATATATATATATATATATATATATATATATATATATATATATATATATATATATATATATATATATATATATATATATATATATATATATATATATATATATATATATATATATATATATATATATATATATATATATATATATATATATATATATATATATATATATATATATATATATATATATATATATATATATATATATATATATATATATATATATATAAATATATATATTTATATATATATATATATATATAATTTATTTAAATGAAGTTGTTCGTTTCTTTGTCGAGTAATATTTAACAATCAACATTTATGCATTTAACTCTTAATATCTAATCACAAATGAAGTGTAGTATTGTTTTTTGAATCATTATAAAATGTTTAAAAAAATACTGCAAATATATTTTTTTGGTATTAAAAAGGCATCAAAATCATCTCGTTCAACATTTTTTTTTAATAAATAGTTTTAAAAGAGGTATGGTTAATTCAGACGTATTGTTTAAAACCTTACTTTTAAATTTTGTATGATGTGAATCGAACGACCTAAATAAATTACCGATTGAATATCAGAGGGTTTAATTCGAAATATAATATGTCCTTCTATATTTGCACCTAATGGAGCGATAAAATGACATGGATTTTTAATTTTATTCAAGTGTTTACACCCACTTATGCCAGGATAGCAGGAATAGAAGTGGAAGTACATCAATGTATTATTTGCATGAAACTTCACTTTGTGACAGGTAGGTGAGTCGTACTTTGTTCGAATAAGGCGAGAATTAATTATTCAAGCGTTACCACTCCGCTAGGACGACATATGGCATCACAAGACGCTGCCCTGTTCGGATCGCTGCGCTACTTCCCTTGCTCCCCTGGGAACGAGATATCTCAATTTCTCTACTTTATTTCGGATTTTGGCTGTCTATTTGTCAAAATTCTTTGAAAAATATGGGTAGAAGTTTTTAAAACATATATTTTTTTTTTAAATCGTCAAAAAATCGTTTCGTATTTTGCAAAAAAATATTCTCTTCATAATACTAATTGATCCTTATCTGCAATATCAAATACGTGATTTGATCGATGTACTATGAGTTTTAAAATGGATACATTTGAAATAAATGTTGGGCATAATTAGTGATAATTATAAAATGATATTTCATGTGGTATGACGCTCTACTCTCTCTGCCTACCCCTGCAGGAGGTACCATGATAGTCAGTGAGTAAGTAGGTAATTTTTTTATTATTTACTATTGTTTTTTGTCCGCCTCCGTAGTGTAATGGTCAGCATGCTCGCCTACCGTTCTGGAGGTCCCGATATAAGTGATATATAAGTGATTTTTTCACTCTAATATTTATTCAATATTACACTGGACTGATACCTGAAGTGGAGGGCTGATCACCGTTCCTTCATGTGTAATCGATCGAGATAACACTGCGTTTATATGAAGCAGTGCCCTATGCACCATTGGGGTGCGGTAAGGGTTTTTTTATTATTTATTATTATTGTTTTACTTGGTAAAAGGCATTTTCAAACACCGTATGTGAAGCTACCAACGAGGAATGGATCAAAACACTTGCCTCGATGGATTTGACGAAATTGTGATACGTAGGTTGCTACATAAGTTTTGAGATAGACAAGTTCAAAAAAATATTTATTGTCAAAAATGGCTTAATTGTTTTTTTAAATATTCTGCTTGAAGATCGATACACTTTTGAATGCGTTCGAACCAATTTTCAAAACACTTTTTCCAGTCCGATTGAGGTACCTGCAAAACACGTGTTTTGAACGTATCAACTGCTCTTCAGGCTTCGAAAAACTTTGACCTCGCAACTTATTATTGGTATCCAGATTAAATAAAAATGGATAGGTAAATCCATAAAGTGAATATTGAATCAATTAATGAAACTTAAACAATTGATTTAATATATCAACAAAAGAAAGCTTAATCATCCTGTGTTTAAACTTTTTACCTCAGTAATAGTTTTTTTTACGAATTTCAATTACAAATAAAACTTTGAACTTTCTTTATCCTGCAGTTATAAGTTAGCTTTTCTGCAACAAATAACGTCTGCTGCCTCCTACCGTATAGTGTATTTGAGCGAAATATTTCACCGTCGACAGGGAGACTACAAATAAACGGATTTGATGCATTCTGAACAAACTTGAAATACGGCTGATTCGCAATAACTTAGCGTGCATTATAATAAATAAATGTTTAATAAAGTCCGGCTGCTTGGACGTGTTGACGCTGTAGTGATTGGACGGTCAGTGGGAAGAGAGCCACAATACTAAATTTACGATTAATTTTTTTTCGGTGTGTCACTCGATCATTTTATAAAAATAAAAACAAATTAACAATCGACATCCCGCTCGTCATCATGAGCTCCTGGTAACAGCTATGAAATATTTACCATTCAATACCCGCAAACTGGTGATGGAAAATTAAGAATTAATATTGTATCACATTTCACATGATTTTTTTTTTGTTTTATACAGATGTAATAAGTCTAAAAATAAAAAAATGTAATAAGTCTAAATTTAATAATCACTTTTTTATATAAAATTTATATTCGAAACACTAACTTTGTGATTTTCCCTTTTATAATTAAAATGTAACTTTGTTTTAAAATCAAACAAAGTTACATTTTAATTATAATATTTTACATTTACTAAAATGCGGAACTAGTTCGTGTGATATAAATAATAATTTTTAATTTTTAACAAAATATCCTGCACTCTTTGCAATAAAATCAATTAAATATTTACCTTTCAATATCCATATCGTAGTCATACAGGAGAAAGTGACCAACTAACGAAATTTTAAATGTTCAGGATTGCCATTTAGGTCACTTTTGCTTGGCAAAAAAATTAACATCAATACAGTTAGTCATTTTTAACAAGTTAATATACTATACTTCCAAGTTTAAAATCCTTTGGGATCTTTTTCAGGGCAATATTAAGCTAGTAAGATATCAAATAGTCAATCATCACATTTTTGTAAAAAAAATGCACTTGGTCACTTTCTTCTGTATGTCTACGATATATTGTTATATTTTCTGAATAAAAATATCCGTTGTTAATTTTAAATATGATTTAAAACACATCTTAAAAATTATGTACAACATTTTGCGTGTGTCCAAATACTTCGTCGTCAGCCCCGCAAAAGCCTAGACCTCCATATTCTTCTTCATCTTTGATAAGATGTCAAAAAATAATATGTATTTTCTCTGCCTACCCCTACAGAGAAACTGCGTGATGGTTGTTAAAGTAGTAGTTTTATGATAAATCGTCTTTTTCAGTAATATAATACAGTACTCATTTGAAAACGTTTCAACCAACTACCGCCTAGGTATGGAGATATGTATATTACTGACTTTTTGAGTTGAACATTCGATTTTAACATTATCTTGTACATTTATGTATTACTGATACTATAGTCCGTCCAGAATTAAACGCTTCATGAGTTCATATGTCCATAACAGAAGCGTCCCTTGTTCCTTGTACGAGTATATCTCCGTAAGTGCAGCGGTGCCCACGCATTTCTCAAAACAAAAGCGACATTTGTTTCACGATCGCGCAAGAACTGTTATTTGTATCATGTAACCTACCCACCGCGGTGTAATACCGGCGTATGAAATTATCTGTAACTTTACATAAAGTGTCATGTAGCTTTTAACGCAGACCCCAGAGTCCCTTAGACGTAGGATTTACCAGCGGATATATGGTACATACTACTATCCACTCACATCTACTCCACGCCTTACCTATATAATATGCACGCAATCGAACACACAACAACACCTCTCTCATTTGAATAAATTCACAAGACACGTCGAAAGCTAAAATTTACATTTTAATTTAATCGTAAGTCAAGTTCTACCAAAGGTTTAATAAATACTATGCGAGAAATACATAAACATACCCATTACACTAACAGACGATTATGTATTACAACATTTATTTGGGCGGGTTCAAATCCTTGTTCATAAATCTGGGTTTGTCCATTTTATTACAGTTATTTTAATATCTCAACATAGATGAAGAATTATATGGAAGTCTGTTTTGGAAATCTGAGTAGTGTGTTTGTCAATTATGGGTGGAATGGTGAATTTTAAACGTTTTTGACTAACTTGTTAAAAATCCAAAAATGTTAATAAAATGCTCTAAGCCACTATTGGTGATTTTAAACAGTTGAATGAAATACACGTGAGCAAGAAATGTTAGCTCAACGAGCCGACTCATATTGGCCCAAAAGTTTAACATAACATATAATAGTCGACGATAGCCTAATGTCATCGGCTGGTTTTTATTTATTGTAATATCATGTAATTTACGATGAAGATTATACTTATTTGAGTATTGTTCCAAATATCATTCAATGCAAATAAATTGGAAAACATGTACACAATTTTTTTATTTCGAAGTTATTTTCAAAATGTTTATTGAATGTTTTTCGCATATACTTTGTGGCTCATTTTATAAACTTTATAAAATAAAATAACGTAGTTTTAACCACTTTTATTATTTATTATGAGTATTTTAATGTTTTTAATGTTTTAGAATTTAAAAACCCTGATGATGATAAGGTTCTTATCGAAATCGGTAGGCTAAAGTTTTCTTATAATAAAAAAGTAGTTAAAACAAAGTTGTTCGATTTTTTTATTTTTGTCAACAGTCGATTTTAGATAGTTTAAAGCGTATGAAGGTATATATATATATATATATATATATATATATATATATATATATATATATATATATATATATATATATATATATATATATATATATATATATATATATATATATATATATATATATATATATATATATATATATATATATATATATGTGTGTGTGTTAAATAAAACTACATATAAGTAAACATAATAAATAATTCAAAAAGTTACCTTTGTTTCATTATTTTATGAACCAAATATTTTGACCCCTTCCAACACCTAATATATTACCGTCGTTCGAGCTGTCACGAAGTCACGGCTCTTGCGTAAGAATTCAGCCTTGTCAAAGTACTATTGTATTATATTATACTGTACACAAGTCCCCAAGTCACACGTCACACGTCACCGAATAAAATAGCCGAATCATGGGTCGATTTGCATAGAAAAATCTCGCCTTCGCCCGCGTGTTGGGTCAGTCCCAAACCGTGTATGTGGACCGAGGAGTTGTTGCCCATTACCATAAATGCATATCATTGAGCTGCATTCTTCCCGACAAATATTTATGTTAATCCCGGCACTTTGGAACAAAACGGCATTTTTGCCTCTGGTTCTCGGTTCCCTTAATAGAAATTCAAGTGATAACATCTGGGATACCTGGGAGCAAAGATTACTAACATCGCTAAACAACAACAATAGATATTGCAAAATGAATTAAATTATTTAAAACTTTTATTTATTTATAATTTATGTTTGAAGAACTAACTTTTTGACTTTCCATTTTATAATTAAAATGTATCTTTGTTTTAAAATCACTATAAATATTTTATTTTAAATTAATTATAATGTCCACCGGTTTCGAAGCTGGCCGCTTCTTTTTTAAGTCTGATTAATAATAGTATTAATCAGACTTGATAAAGAAGCGGTTAGCTTCGAAACCGGTAGAGATTATAATTATGTTATAATAAAATATTTTTAGTAATTTTAGAACAAAGTTACATTTTAATAATATTATTTTATTTATTTATTTATGCATACCTTACGTTTAAAAAATAAACACGCACATATTGCGCTAATATTGTAATCAATATAATAAAAAAATTCTTTGTGAATTTAATTAATAATTCATTTCATGCAACTTTATTTATATTTTCCTTTGTCACTTCTTCTTCTTCAAACCTTTATCCACAACCCAATGGTGTAAGGGTACTGCATCATATAAACGCAGTGTTATCTTGGTCGCTAACACATGAATAGAAGGTGATCAAAAGGTTTGAATTAACTTGTATGTTTTAAAACATGATATAAGAAAATAAGTCAACGTCTTTACAATAAATCTATTTTGAAAGGAATAAATCAAATTTATCATTTAGCGCCTTCATAATTAAAATTTAAATTAATGAAGGTAACAGGTAACTATCTAACTGGTCATCACGCTGTCTCCCCACAGGGGTAGGTAGAGAGTCTCCTCTACAGTTATCTCCACATACATCTTTCCATTCATGCATGAACGTAGAGATTGTAAAAACGAAGTATAAAAATTGTTAACACAACCCCGCATTCTATGATATACGAGTAAACTTAAATATGGAGAAAAAAACTATTGCATTTTCAATATTATGAATTATTGTCGGCTTTGACCTTTGATGTGGTAATAAAAAATCAATATTCTACTCGGAAAATTAATCATTTTGTTTTTAATAATTCATATTGATGAAGGAAAAATACGAATAACTGGAATCATAACGTAAATAATTTAACGATGAAAATATCATAAATCAAACGTCCTCCAAAATCGTCAATCAATTTACTTTTATATTTATAATACATTGAACGTCCTGAATCAGTACATATGCATTCAAATGTCACTTGTGGATTTAACAGGGGGAACTTCGTTTTGTTTATAAGTCATATCACAGTAAAAACTTATTCATCATAGGCGTTAAGTCTGTCCAAGACAATATGTATATATATTAATGATAATGGCCAATTTATATACCGCTGTTTTCGTGAGAAATCACCTCAAGAGAGCTTTACAAATTTGCATACATTCTTAATCTGTTTCACATTCAAGCGCCTCCCCATACAACCTCGCCTATTATTCCGACCCCTGATATGTAAAATTTCAAATATTTTTCTTACTGACCATAACAAGTGTAAATAACAAAAATAAAATATTTTTATCTAAAACAATTGCACGGGACGGAGAGTAAGTTTTGAAGAAATTAGTCGGTTTTGGACAAAACATCGGTCAAAATTGTGAATTATTTTAATCTATTATATATTGTAGCATTCTATTCTACCTTTGCTTAACAACCAATCTCATCAAATTTTCTTATTACTTTTCTCAATAATTAAACCGTTTTTTGTTTCGTTTAAGTATTTATTACAATTTATTCCTGAACGATTTTTACTTTTTACAAGCACTCGGTTTAAGTATATTTTAGGTTACCTTTGATTGTATTACCCCTGTAGGGTGTGCATTCCATATAGGCAAAACCGTAATGCCTATCCTAACTTATCCTAACTTACCTTACCCTACCTTACAAAGAGGGTATCTAGCTTACCTTACTGTCTACCTCTACTGCCTACCCAAATTAACTGATATTACATAAATATGGATAAACAGGGCTTTTTTTAATATTCCTTACAATATCATATTTTATCATTTTGACGAATGTACAAAGATAGATTGTAATTACGTAAAAACAAACATTGTTTTGAAAAAAAATATCCGTGAAAAAAGGTGCCGGAACGCCATTCCTCCGCGTTACATGAAGAAAAAGCTCTGAATATACAAGTAATATGTATAGTTTAAGTCCTCTCTATTTCCAGATTTATCTTATATTTATATATTTATGTATCCTCTCACCCACCAAGCATTAATTATGAATAAAAATAATTTATATTTCCACACATTGTCGACTCTGGCTGGAAACATAAACCATAAGAGTTACCATTGCTAACGAAGCATTACGAGTAGATTTACCATTGTGCATTGTTTACAGTCACATTCAGCTTTCGGCCTGTGAAACGGAATGAGATATTCGAAAAGCAAAAAGCTTTCGTTGGTAATGATGTCGGAAATCAATTTCAGCATAATATTTATACGAGACGTGAGAACGGACACGATAAAATATCATACGTGCGATGATACTTGATATATTATTATAATTTGCATATTTTGGCATTATTTTCCATACGAAAAAAAATATTTTTTTTATAGATTTGGCGTTTAATTTGTAGAACCACATTTCAATTAATGTATTAATTTTGAAATCCAACACAGATTTTTTTGAGTCTACTCTGTTGTATTTTATTGTTAAAAACATATTTAAAATAATATTGTGAAAATTGTTTCCGTTAAATTTTCGTACTGTTTCCCGTAAATTATTACTGCACATGCAAAAACAATATTGTGTTATAGACCTATGTTATGTTATGTTATGTTGTGTTATGTTATAAATCTTCATATTCATTTGAAAATGCCATAACTAGGCGAAACAATTCGATCACTCCTTTCAAGAACGTCATAAATCAAAAAACTTGATTTTTCTGGAGAACGTTTTTAAAGTTTAAAAATCTAATGCAATGTATTAAAAATAAATATCAAGCCACTTATTGAACTTTTTACTATTCCACAGATCTTTTTAGGTAAAACCTGAAGGTTTTTATCCATTTGAAAAATGTTTAGTATATTTAAAAAACTAATTAAACAATACCTTTTCTTCAATATGCAAAAACAACACTTTCTGCCCTGTAGCGGGTAAATAAGGAGTTAAAAATATGCCTCTTTTGCTGGGATATAGTACATTTTCTGGGCATTCCGAAAACATGCACAACTGAAAATTGACGATTTTTGATTTATGACGTTCTTGAAAGGAGTGAGCGAATTGTCACAATATTAATTTTCATGTGCTTTTTAACAATAAAATACAACTTAGTAAACTGAAAAAATCTGTTTTTGATTTAAAATTAATACATAAAAAAATCATATCTACTAACTAACCTTCACGCTAATTCATCGCAGGGGTAGGCAGAGAGAGAAAATAACGTCATACCACTATGACTTTGAAAACATCATTCGCCTCTTCCATACTCATGCACCTCCTCATTTGTTTTTCATTTTCATCAATGTTATACCCTCATTCGTACCCGATGGTGCATAGGGTACTGCATCATATAAAGGCAGTGTTTTCTTGATCGTTAACATATAAATTAAAGGTGATTAGCCCTCCGCTTCAGGTACCAGACCAGGGTAATATTGAATTAATGTAAGAGTGGAAAAATCAATTATATTTATTGGACTGGCAGTGCAGTTAGATTTTAGTTTAAAATTTTTTAAAGTGTAAATTTTAAGAGGAATCGCTAATCACAATCAAAAGGTAATACTATATACTTAAAAAAACATTGTTTTCAAATATATTAGTTCTTGTTTATTACCACAAATATATATGTGAAGCGTTTTGCATCAAACAAAAAGTCGTAAATTTTATACAGGTTGATATTCTGATTAGATCGTGATTTATTTGCTTGTTCCAATGTTCATAACATATTTCATATTAATGTGATATGAATCGAACAATTTATTACATATCGAAAATAGATGAGGCTAATAACGTGTAAAAGATTGACAATACAATGAATGTAAGATGTAGTTTATAAAATATTTATATAATCCTTTTGATAGCTTTACTTATAGCAAAAGAACGGTACAACACATAAATTATAATAAAATATTACATATACATAAGCATCATCGCACAAATAATATTTTTTAGTGTCTGTTATGTCCGTTCTTGGTTTAGCATCTCTAAAGGTGTTAAACAGGGCTGTGTAATGTCATCGCGTCCGTTTAATCTATATTTGGATAACGCAGGGGTAGGTAGAGAGAATATAATGCCACTTTACTCTACATTTAGAAACATTCTACAGCTCTTCCACATTCATGTATCTCCTCATATTAACTCGTCGATTATTACTCCTAACCCGACTGCATTCAGGTATTTAACATTCCCGACCATACCGTGTTTTCCTCGGTTTTTCTGTGCTCCTTTTTCCAACTACGTTTGCCCCATAAATTTGTTTGACCGTTCTTTCGTCAATCATTCGTTTCACGTCTAAACCATTTCTATGCGCCCTACAATTTCCTTTCATCAGGTCAAGAGTTGTACTCGTATGAGGAGATGCATAAATGTAGAAGAGACGAAAAATATTTGCAAAGACACAGCGGTATGGCATTCTATTATATCTACCTACACCTATGGAGAAGTGGGGAGATCGTTAAATAATGCGTTTGTAAAAAATAAAAAATAAAAACAGAAATAATTATTAAAACAATAAAGTTTACAAGACGTATTAAATATGACACCATTTTGTTGTATTTTACAACGGTAAATTTATTTTATGGATAAAATATTATAATGAAATTTGCAGCAAGATACAAGGCAATTTCCTCTATGACTTTGTCAAAAATATTAAATTACTGATACCGGTTCTGACGTGAGTACTACATTTGCACATTTGCGACTCTTAAAATAAGATTTTCTTAGAAGAAATAACTCTTAAATTCAGCCAATAAAAATGCGATTCAAAATTTAATAACACTGTCTTATACATCCGTACATTATACTCATACGCATAAAATCAAATCAACCATTTTAAGGTTTTATGGCTTATAACCCAATGAATATAAACTCGCGCCATAACACGACGATTGCTTAATTTCCTCAAAACCCATTTGTTATGTTTAAAATAATAATATAATTTTCTCGACATGGATGGTTATGAGGCCACTTAAAACAAGATTGTCTCTATCCCGAAGATATTTTCCAGTAAGCATTGAGAACTCTTACTCAAATCATAATAATAATGGCAAATTTATGTAGTGTCGGTATTGTAAAAAATAGCATCAAGGGCACTTCACTTTTTTATGGGAGTAGAATTTATTATTTACCTTGCTTTATTACTATTTTGTACAATTTATTATATTTTACAATTTATTTTTACCTACAATGTTTTAGATTAATTAGTGAATTATTCATTATTTCAGCTAAATACTAGATTTATTTTAATCTGTATTGGGAAGAAAAATGATTAACTAAAGTGAGCCAATCAGGAACTTCTCAGCATTTTCTCATTGCTGGGAGAAAACCACAAATAAGTTCTCATAGGTGTTCTCATAGGTATAGACATAAATAAGATTTTTGTATTCTAGTTATCAATCATGCTAAAGCATTAGAAACTGATAAGAGCTTGTCACCACGGGAAATTTATGGTATATTTCACAACCATAATTTATTTTTTAATTTGTATTTTAAATTCTGAATACAAACTGTGTAAAACTACCTCTGCCCTTGGCATTAAAAGTAAGTAAACAGTTTTAGGTATCCAGTAATATTACACGTTTAGGTATTATATTAAAAAAATTCATGATATAATATAAAATATACCTAAGTACTCGCTTATCATGAGCATGGTCGTATTTGTATTTATATTTGGACCTGTCACTAAAATACCTTTCATACATACTTTTAAAACCACATTATATGAAAGCTTTCTCATTACGTATGGTTGAAAATTATAACTTAAAAGCATGAAATTGAATTTACATTGGACTTTGCTTCAATTTAATGAATAAAGTATATATTTAAATACATATTACTTAAATCCCAAGTAAACTTGAAACGCCAAACAAACGAACGTCAATCAATCGTTTGAAACAATTTTCATATAAGAAACATAATTATTTCATGTATTTAACCTTTATCAATTTAATATTTTACTCACATTTATAAAATGAAAGCTCGATAATGATAATAATATTTTCTTCGGATACTTTTTTAATTCATTTGTGTATGTAGCTTCATTTTTGTAAAATAATACTTCAAGGGCGCATCGCTTTTATATTTAGTACATGATACATTGTTAATTCATGGATAAAATAATAATAAAATTTATATCGAATGTTTACTTTCCTTTGAGTAAGACGTATGGACCCCTGATAAAATTTTTCATACCTGTTTCATCTAGCTCAGATGCGTTAGGATGCAAAGCCATTTTTAAAAAATTAGATGGTTACTACGAGTATTTTCAGTAATTGCTTTAAAACATAGGATTTTACTAGCAAAACTAAAAATTTATTTTTACTCAAA